>NW_021319758.1:224508-266900 GCF_001605985.2 Dendrobium catenatum | reverse complement strand
TTTACACTTCATTAGTTAGGTTCGGGTCACTATTTTAGTACCCAAATTAGATTTAGGTTTTGAGGAGATTCTTTTTAGATCTTAAGTCCTCACCCTCCGCGGAATATAAAACCCAAAATTTCTAAATAAAATGTCAACTTAAACATAAAATTTTCTCATAAAATTAAAGCCCAACATAGGGTAGGACTGAGGTCTCCTCTGAGCCTCAGAACCGGTACCTCCTACTTTTCCTTCTTTGACTCGCTAATAAATGTTCAATATGTGAGCTTCTCTTTGAAAACTCTTTACTTCTATTTCTTTGTCTTTTACTTTGAAGTCAAAGGGTATGAATATCACTGTTTAATACGAGTTTTCTTGAGTATCCCTCCTAGGATTTAACTATAGGAGCTTGCTCTTATAGGGATTTGAGAACCCCAGACTAAAATAACCTTATTTTATTCATATAAAATAAGAAGAATCTTTGGGAATGCAGATGTCTTTTAAAACTTCATTTCTAATCTTAAACATACTTATAGTATGTATTATTATTCTTTTCAGATAATAATATCCTGTTTGTTATATTCAATTTTATAAATGATGAATTTTATAAAACTCATTTCTTATTTTATGGATTCTTTGAAAAAGTTATATTCATTTTTAAGATGATATTATTATTCTTCTTGCTATATCTAAATAAAAAATGAATAAATTTTTCAAAAAAAGAAGCTTATTTCTATTTTAAACCACATTCTAAGAATTTCATGTTTATTTTTTAAATAATATGTTATTCTTTGAACTATGTTTGATTATAGAAATATCAATTTTCAAAACCCTATTTTGATATTGAATCCATTGTAGAATATTTGGGTCAACTCTCGAGATTGTACTTTATTCTTAATTAGTATCGATTACAAAATAGAAGAAAAATCAAATCTGCGTGGTGATACTCCAATTTTTCCCACCAATGACGCTCTAATTTTCTCCCATGCATCTGTTGAGCTTGCTAAAATTTGAAGACAATTGTGAAAAATTTGTAAGTGACTGCGGCAGAAGATTAATATTGGCAAAATCTCAATTGCTGTTTGGAAAGGTAGTCAACTATCATATTGAGGAGAAGATTGCAGACTTCTTCTTGGGTTTAAGATAGTGAAGGAAATGAGATACTTAGGAGTAAAAATCTCACTTGAAAGAATGAAGATGGCTGATTATCAAGAAGTTCTTAGTAATGCCATGGAAAGACTTAATGCTTGGAGCAGGAAATCTTTATCCTTGGGAGGTAAATTGATTCTTGTAGAAAGTTCTTTGCTCTCTATGGCAAATTTTCTTATTACCCAATCTTTGGTACCTAAGAGGCTTTTACATGACTTGGAGAAGCTATGTAGAAGTTTTATTTGGAATAATAAAGATGGCACTAAGGGGATGCATTACATTGCTTGGAATGATATTTGCAAGCCTAGTAGTATGGGAGGATTGGGCTTACATTCTCCTTTATAGAGAATCGGATCTTTAAGATCCAAAGTGACATGGAATTTTATTTAAAAGCCTGGTTCTTTGCTTCACCGTGTCATGGAAAGTAAATATGGGGATAGTGTAATGAATGGAGCTCACAGGAATATGAGCTCAAATGCTTGGAAAATCTTACTGGATGGTGGAAAAAAATTGAAGATGGTGGTTTGATGGAAGGTGGGGAAAGGAGATAAAATCAGCATCTTAAATGACACTTGGGTGCTTGATAAATGCATTAATCGTTGGCCTACTTTTGTGGACAGCAATTTCATGGATGGTGTGAGTGTGCAGCAATTAATCCTTGATAATGGTATGTGGAATTATGAATTGTTACAATTAGCATTTCATCCATATTTTATCTCTTTAATCACTCAAATTCCAATTGAGTGTAATGAGGAGGATCCGATGGAGCTGATGAAGATTGGTTCGGGGAAGACAGTGTCTGCTATGGTTTTTGAACAAATGTGGCTCAACAAATGCAATATAGAGGATGTGGAATATTTCTGCTGGGTGAAGAAATTGAAGATGAGTAAAAATATTGAAATGTTTTGGTGGAGACTTGGTAAATCATCCATACCAACCAATATGTTTCTCATGAATCGTAAAATCTCAGATAATTGTCTTTGTCCTAGAGGTTGCCAAGTTGATGAAACGTATGAACACATTATGGTAAAATGCAAGTATCTGATTGAAATAATTCTGAAGTTGAGGGAATGGGGAATTGTTATTCCTACCATTCATTCGCTGGATTGCTGCTTGGCGAACTTAAGGAAGATGTCTGTAAAGAATCCTGGGATTGTTCGAATGTATTGCTCTACTGTCTATTATTCTTGGAAGAGTAGAAATGATATTAAACATGGTAAGAATGCTGTGTCGTGTTCTGTTATTGCTGGTAATGCTCTGTTTTATGCTGTCTCCAAATCTAGTCCATTTCTATCTTGTTGGGGTACTAATCTCCTTAGGGAGTCTCAAAGAACTTGGTACCCTCCACCGAAAGAATGGATTAAGGTAAATGTAGATGCATCCTTGACAAGCTCTAATTTGGCTGGCATTGGAAGAATCTTTCGGGATCACAAAGGAAGATTTATTAGTACTTTTGGAAAGAATGGAATGCATTGGGATATTGGCCATCTTGAATTACAAGCAGTCCTCATGGTTAAGGAGTTTTTGAAGAGCTGGATGTTGGAATGTAAAGGGCTTATCATAGAAAGTGTTAATATGAATATCATCAAATTCATTCAGAATTCTTTGAAGGATAATAAGGAGAATGTGGGTAAGTGTCCACATAAGAATTTATGTTTTTTACATGATTTTAATAAGGTTGTCTTTCTCCATGCTTATAGAGATTGTAATAAAGTAGCAAATTGTTGTGCTACTATGGCATTGGAGAATAGCTTTTTCTTTGACAGCTCTTCTTTTGATCACATTCCTTCCTTGTTGTTAGGCTTAATCAAGGAAGAATGTGATCCCCTTATTACTTGTACTTAGTTTTCTTTTGGGTTTAAGGCTATATGATGCATTTCTTTCAAAAAAAAAAAAATTGATTATAGGTTAACCTAGTGAGGGTGTAAGGACTAGGCATGGATTAAATAAAAAAGTCAATCATTCAGCCTTTATTTCATATATAGAACCCACAAATATTGATCAAGCACTTTCGGATTAATTTAGAATTTTGGCCATGCATGAAGAGTTAAATCAATTTGTATGAAGTAAAGTTTGGGAATTAAGTACACGGCCTAAGGAACAAAGTGTAGTTGGAACTAAGTGGGTATTCAAAACAAAATGAATGACTCAGGAGTAGTCATTAGAAATAAGGCTAGATTAATTGCTAAGGGGTATAATCAAATTGAAGGGATTGATTTTGAGGAGACTTTTTCCCCTGTAGCTAGCTTGAAGTAATTAGGGTTTTGCTAGATTTTGCCTGTTTTAGAGGATTCAAATTGTATAAATGGATGTAAAAAGTGCCTTTTTAAATGGGGTAATTCAAGAAGATGTTTTTGTAGAACAACCATCAGGTTTTGAAAATTCTAAAGAACCAAATCATATTTTCAAATTAAAAAAGGCATTATATAGATTGAAACAGGCAGCTAGGGCTTGGTATGAGAGGTTGAGCACCTTTCTACTTGAAAGATATTTTGGAAAAGGAAGTGTGGATACAACTCTTTTTTTGAAGAAATATGAAAAGGATATACTCATTATTAAAATTTATGTTGATGATATCATTTTTGGATCTTCAAATAAAAATCTTTGTGATGGTTTTTCTAAAATAATGAGTAGTGAATTTGATATGAGTCTAATGGGAGATTTAAGTTACTTTCTATGATTTAGCGTTAAGCAAATTGAGAAAGGTACATTTCTTAGTCAGTCAAAATATGTTAAGAACATCCTCAAAAAGTATGAAATGGACAATGCTAAATATGTTAGTACAACAATGAGTTCCTCAGTTCAGTTGGATAAGGACCCTAAGGGAAAATCTTTTGATCAAAAGAAATTTAGAGTTATAATTGGATCTTTACTTTACTTGACTGCTAGTGGACCCGATATCATGTTTAGTGTTTTCTTGTGTGCTAGATTTTCATCAGATCCAAAAGAATCATATTTAACAGTAGTAAAAAGTATTTTAAGATATCTGTTAGGAACTCAGAACTTAGGAATTTGGTATCCTAAGTTTAGCTCTTCATTTAAAATAATTGGTTATTTAGATTCTGACTTTGAAGGTTGTAGGGTAGATAGAAAGAGCAATTCTAGAATATGTCAATTTATTAGAAATTCTTTAGTCTCATGGTCCAGTAGAAAACAAAATTCAGTAGCACTATCTACTACAGAAGCTAAATACATTGCATTAGGAAGTTGTGTGGCACAAGTACTTTAGTTGAAACATTAGTTGATTGATTTAGGATTAGCTGTAGGCACTATTCCAATTTATTATGATAATATTAGTGCTATTTGTATTTCTAATAATCCTATTCAACATTCAAGAACCAAACATATAGATATAAGGCAGCATTTTATAAGGGATCATGCATCCAAAGGAGAAATTGAACTCACTCATGTTTCTACTAAAAATCAAGTTGCAGACTTTTTACAAAACCTTTAGCCTTTGATACTTTCAGTGCATTAAGAATAAGGCTTGGTGTATTGATTTGAATGCTTAATTAAAAATTTTTTTGCAACATTGATGTTTATTTTTTAGTTAATATTTCTGTGTGTTTTTTATGTGTTTGTGAACTTATATGTGTGATTTTCTTCATTTAGTATTTGTGTTCTTCGTTTTTTAGTGAGTTTTTTAGTGTGTTTGTGTTTTAGTTTTAATTGAGTGCATGATTTAATTTTTTTTAGTGTCCATCGTCCCGGATGAAATTTTTTCGTACGGGACAATTTGTGTAGTGTATCTAACTGTCGAATTTTGAACCATTTGCGTGCAATTTTCACTTTTTAATTGTCACTTCATTTGTACGATCGTCATGATCATCCGGGATGGAATGTTTTTCAAATGACGGGATGAATGAATAAAGCAGTTGAATGGATAAGGTTGTTTTTAATACTAACTTCATACGTACGAACCTTTGGTTCGTCCGGACGAACACATGTTGGTTCGATGGAGGGGACGGTTCTAACTGCCATTAAAACGATCATAAGTTTTTATCATACACGTGCTCGTATGTACGATCAGTCTGGTCAAAAGTCTATACGAAAGGATGCTTTATAAGTTGTGTTGATTACGAAAAGCCATTTCATTTTGACACATTGGTTCGTCCTCATGAAATTTTTTTGTACGGGATGAATTGAAAAATTCGTACAGTACGATATTTTTTCATCTGGTACAAACATGTTATTTTTAATAAATAGAAAGGCTTTTGAACTCAACAGTCACACTCTAAACTTCTATTTCAATCTCTTTCGTACTTTAGATCTTTTTCAAATGGCAAGTTCAAGTAAGAGACAAAAGATTCTAGCTAGAAAACCACATAGAAATTCTTCTGAGAACTTCCTTTCCAAAGTAAATGAGGAATCTTTTCTTACATTTGCCTCAGCAAAGATCACACCCTCCAGAATCCTAATCCAAGAACAACATACCTTTCAGGTGATGAACTTATTTACTTCAACACAGTTTTGTTTTATCCTTACCCTCATGTATCTCTATAATAAAGAAACCTTTCACTACTTTCTTACCAACATGTCCTTTAATTCTGGCCATTCTATAATCTATTCATTTGTCTTTAAACAAAAATTTGAAATCACCAAGGCTGACTTAGGAGCCTCTTTGAATTTAAGGATAGAGGGAGCTAGAGCCCATCACTTGATCAACACTCATGATTATGAATGGTATGAAATTAATAAATTGATTAGAGGTAACAGTTTGAATGAACATGTGGCTAAAGTATCTGGTCTCATTCGAAATGCACGTATCATCTAGCATGTTCTTAGAACTTCTATAATTCCTAAAGCTGATGAAAGAATCAATATAACCCCTCTTCATTCTATGGTGACATTCTTGATCATGTCTAAAGAACCTATAGATGAAGCCTAACTTATCCTTGACTATTTTTATGGGCTGTCTGAAATTGGTCATGTATAGAATAAGAGAAAGAAGAACATTGCCTTAAGACATCTAGTTGCCTACATTCTAGACAAGAAATATAATTTGGTTCATCCTAATCAAGAGTTTGAGAACCGCTCTACTATAATGATGGATCATTTAGAGCAATCTTCAAAGAATAACCAAATAAAACACATGTCATTAGTGATATAGAGGAAGAACTAGAAGATGCACCTGCACCCGCCAATGAACCAAATTATTAAGATTTGGTTCAAAGATTTGATCACATAGAGACTCATTTTGATCAACATTTTGAGCAAATTGAGACTCATCTTCAGCAGTAGGCCGCACAGTATAAGCATGACATGAGTTTTATGAGGGATCAGATGAGTGATATCAGTACCAATGTGCTTATGATGAGTACTTACTTTAACATTTTTGGTGCTGCACCTCCTCCTCCTCCAGATCAGGGTCCTTCTCAGTGATAGTTGCACTTAATTTTATGTATTTTATGTAGTTTGTGTTAGTTGTTCTTTTAAGTTTATTTTGTTGTATTTTCTTTTCTTTAGATGTTTTGTTTTTGTATTGATATCCTGAGCTTAGATTGTAATATCTTCATATTAATATCAATATATGTTATCGTGTTTTGGCTTTAATTGTATTAAAATGTGTGTTAGCATTTATGATAATCATTAGATTTTTGATCATATTAATGCTATACTTTGAAATGCAAGTCAAAATTAAATTCATTAAAACATCTAATTTTTTCTAAATTTAAGTTCTGCTTATAACTTGATATAATTAAGATTGTTAATTTCATGTCTCTTATTTAGACTACATTAATTCTAAAATTATTATTGCAACTATGATATTTTCTTATTTTATATTTCACTTATCAATAAATATTTATGCACATAGAAAAATTTGAAATTTTTTATTATTGATTTTGGAAAGATCAAAATTACTCTTAAAAAATATACAAATGTACAAAAATCAGAAGGAATGCACAATGGTTCGCAAGTTGAAAAAGAGGCATAAAATAAGTCCATAAGTAAAAAGATGCACAAAAATGTGCCACTAATTTGAAAAAGATGCGCAAAGCGCCACATGTGATAGTTATTTTTTTCCATTATCTTTTAATCTCTTAATTCAAATTGATATACAGTACATTTATATTTCGTATTGAAATTTGAAATATATAAATTTTCTATTCATCCATTTTGCAATGATTTTCTCTATCTTAGTGTCTAAATTGACTCATGTTTTTGATAAATACTTTTTATTATCACTATTATATCTCTTTTTAAATTCTATGAATTACTATGATTTGCCTAATGTTTTAATTTTATTTGCATCACTTATTTCAATCACTTTCAAGATTGAATTATTAAAAGATTTTCATATGTTTGCTTACATTTCAAGTCTTTCTCTTCTTCACTTTTTGGTGTTGCCAAAAAGGGGAGAAATTATTTGTATCGTGGCATTGTTTGATTTGTATTGTATGTGTGACTATTTTTTATTATTTTTCTTTTTGTTTGTTTTGTAATTATAAAAATACCTCCTTACTTTCACGTGTTCAGCAATTCAGGGGACTTTAGGAGATTCTTAGAATTTGAAATTATAAAAATAATAATTGTTTTTCCATCACAAAAAAGGAGAAGATTGTTAAGAAAGTTGCTATGTAAATGTTTTACATTCTTGCAACTTGTATAGTTTTGATGATTTCAAATATTAATGTTTTATGTGTAGTTATCTCCTAACACTTTTTTGGAGTTATTTTTGCTCTTGTGTGTACTAACATTTTAGAAAAATCAAACTCCAGACTATGAAAACTTCAAATCAAATTCAGCATGAGATACTTTGTATATTTAAAGCTTCTATTTTTCTTAGAAATAAGTTTGAGAGGGAGTGATTGTAATTGAGTGAATAAACACACACCCTTAAGGAGATCTTGAAAATTTTATATTGATCGTACGGGACGAACATAGTTCATACGGGACGATCAGGTCAGTTATCTCCTTGAAAGAGCAATGGAACGAACAGGAATTGAAGAAATTTTTTCTAAGTCCTGATAGTCCAGGACGAACAATATTCATCCTAGGATGAAATGTTCTCTGGAAAAATTTCGTTCAGATGAAATTTATATTTGTTTCAGGATGAGTTGCTCTCTAGAGTATTTTCATCCAAGACGAAGTGTATTCTTCCCGGGATGAAATCTCCTCTGGAGAATTTTCGTTCAGATGAAATTTATAATCATGCCAGGAGGAGTTACTCTCTGGAAAAATTTCATCGAGAAGAACCCACATTCTTCAAAGGACGAAGTGAACCGACTCTAAAATTTTAGTGAAGATCTACAGTTTTTGGGAACCGACCTATGGAATAATTATTCGTACCGGACGAACCAAGTTTGTACGGGATGATGTGTGTGTACAAAGTCATTTCGTACCCATATGCATTAGGTTTGTTTCCAACGCATTTAAGTAAAATCATCCAGGATGATCCACGATCGTACGGGACGATCCAATACGTATTGACTTGAAAATTTGCAGTTTTTGGATGATTTTTTGTGTCTTTCCTATAAATAGTTCAATCCAAACTACCACTTAATCTTTTTGCTCATTGATCTTCATGCCTATTGAAAGAAGAGCCAAGGAGAAAGTGTAAAAGAGTGTTCGAAGGAGGATTCTTACTACTGGAGCGTGAAGGCTTCACTTGGTGTTCAAAGGTAAGAATCTTTACTTTTGATTTGTGTTTACTTTACTCTTTTCTCTCTTCCTTCTTGATTTGTTGTGAAGAAGATCTGTCAAGGAGATCCGGTTCTCTGTCGAAACTTGGAGAGTGTGAACAGATGAAGGGTTCTCTGCCCACACTAGGAGAGTGTGAACATACGAAGGGTTCTCTGCCCATACTAGGAGAGTGTGAAAGAATGAAGGGTTCTCTGCCTACATTGAGAGAGTGTGAAAGGACTGATGGTTCTCTACCAACATTAGGAAAAGTGTAAAAGGACGACAGTTCTCTACCGCACCGGGTAGTGGTGGAAAGAGTTTTTGTAAAGGCTTCTCCGCCCTGCTATGGGTGCAAAAAGAGAGTCACTAGTGGTATTAGTGCAATACTCCGAGGGTGCCTCCGGGGAGTGGATGTAGGTCAAGTTTGATCAAACCACTACAAATCTCGTGTCTTTTATTTTTATGGTTTTTTTATTAATTTTTTTATTTTTCTATTTTACTATTTCAAAATTGTGATTGAAAAACTTTTTCTTCAAAAATTCACTAAATTTAAAATTCTCATTTTTAAATTTTAAAAGAGGGTAAAAAAATTTTTAAATACCAATTCACCCCCCTCTTGGTTAGCCGCTGGGACATAAGATTAGGTTTAACAACCTAATTCATAGTGAATAAGTTTCAACACAACCTCCTCAAGAGAAGGAGACTTAGATAAGCCATTGTTATCCTCTTGAGAAAGATATTAGGAATAATGGATGGGTTGGCAATAATAGTAAGATTAAAAGATTTATTAAGATGGTTTTGAAAATAATTAACAACCAAATTAGCAATTTCATCACTATCCTCATAAATAGAGCCATCGTCACGAGAAATTTTATGAATGCAATTAATAACACATTTTTTATTAACCAAAGCATGAAACTATTTTGTATTATTATCACCATCCACCAAATACTTGACAGCTAATTTCTGCTTCAAAAGAATTTCTTCTTGAGCTTGAAGATTATAAAGCTCCACTTTAGCCTCTTTCAAAAAACAAAGATTTGAAACAAAGGGATCCAACTAATAAAGATCCCCAGTAGAGTTCACCCTTATATACATTATGATTCCTCCAGTTCAAAACTTGCTTAAACCTTTTCAGTTTAAGCCAAAGTCTATTCATACCAGAAATAGAATCATTCGGGAAAGGTGGAGCTTGCTAATTATTCTGAACCACATAAAGTAATGAATCATGAAGCAACCACATGTTTTGAAATCTAAATTGGGATGGGATACACCTGGTTCTATTTGTAATTTGGATAAGAAGAGGAGAGTGATCAGAAAGGGAGCGGCTAAGGTTGTCAACCTTAGTCAACTCAAAATAATTAAGCCAAGCCTTATTGAATAAAACTCTATCAAGCCTACACCATAAATACCCGCTATGCCAAGTAAAATTATTGCAAGAAAAACCAATATAAATAAGGTTGAATTCCATAATCATGTCATTGAAATCTTCCATCGACTGATATATAGGAAGAGAACCCCATATACGCTCAGTCAGGTTCGTAATAGTGTTAAAATCACCACCAATAATCCAAGCAAGGTTGCAAATACTATGAAATTGAATGATTTGATCCCATAAAATCCTTTTAATATAACAAGAAGAAGTAGCATAAATAAAAGGCACAGAACATTGGAAATTAGAACTTTAAATATTACAATGCAATACTTGGGAAAAATCCCCAATGATATCAATTTTAACAGAATCTTTTCAGAAAACCCAAATTTTATTAGCAGCATTCGACTTAGCATTTTTAAAACCTAGATATTTAGCAGTACCAAGTAATTTATCCATAGAAATAAGAGGTTCAAAAAAAATAAGAAAAGACACATTATGAATACAACATAAATTTTTAATTCTAAACTTAGATGAAGGGCAACTAATACCCTAAAAATTTATAAGTAATGGCGTTAAACATTAAAAACAAAATTAATGAGAAGTATGAAAATGTGTGCTTCTAGGGGACTATAAGAAAACATTTTTGGGTTTTCTACCTCTCTTACCATGACCCTTGGAGAAACTCAAATCATGATATTCTCTAGCATAACATTTAACCAAAATATCCACTTCCGTTTCAGTAAAAGCATCTCAATGATAATGATTAGATAAATGAAGCTTACTATCATATAAGTTACCTGAAGGCCCATTAGAAAGAGGTGGTTCACCTTCCACAAAGAAAAGACCATCTTCAAAAATATAACTATTTCTCTCAACACCTCCATATAATTGCTTCACACTCTCGATTTGGGCATTAGAAAGGTTCACTTATTGAGACAAATCTTCCTCCGACAAGAAAGGCTAAGCTCTTTTATGAATTAGTTTATTAACCTACTCATTCACAGTCATAGATTGAAGAGGATTAGGATAGTTAGTATTAACATCAGAAATAACCATTTGAGACAAAGTTCTTGTGAGTCACAAGGAATAGATAATAAAGATGGATCGGGTATATTCATAGAGATAATAGGTAACAATCGTTCCTCCCCAACACACAGAATAGGAATAGTAGCCATAAATGAATCCACAATTTAAGCACCATAGAATTCCTTCAAACCATGCCCGAATAGCAGAAATATGATTAAGATCAGGCTGAATATTACCCACTTTATTACCCTGGGGTATAACTCCATTTCCTTCCACCACAGTATGATTCAAAATAGCAGAAATATGAACATCCGAATAGCCCTCTTTCTCTTTAGAAGGCCTAACCATTTCTTTTTCCTTCTTAAGGTGTCGATGCAATTTAAAGCATTCACTCAAACCATGCTCGTGCATCTTACAATGAGAATAGAAAAATGGATAATTTTTAAACTCGACCATTTGGAGATAACCGTTCAATTCAAAACCTATCCATATCTCCATAGGATATTTTTTTAGAAATATCTAACTCAACCCAAACATGAACCACAGATGGGCGTAAAACTGAAGTCGTGGCCTGGTCTATTTGCAGAGGTCGACCAAGAATGGAACCAAGCCCAAAAAGAACTTGAGAATTGAAAAAATTGAGCCTCATATTAGAGAAAGAAACCCAAATAGGAGCAATTGGTGATTTCTCATAGACATCAAATTCAGGTGTCCATTTAACAAGCCTCATTTGGCAAGCCTGTATATAATAAGATCTCCTCAAAAAAATCTAGATAAAATCTAATTCGTTGCTCAGTTGGATTGCCACATAATGGGGTTCAAGTAATCCGATATGAAAAGAACTAGAGAGCTTCAAATTTATGAAAAACTTGTGGATAACATAGAGGTTAGGCCGCCTCAAAATAAACTTACTCACAAGAATAAGAGCGAAGGGGGCAGCTTACTGAGGCACAACCGAATTATCAAACATCAAGGTGAGAAAACCCTTAAATGATGAGTGAACAAATTGGAAGGGGGGAGGGGGGGGTGGGGCGGTGGAAGAAGTAGATGGACCAGTTAGAACATCCTTAAAAGAGCAGGATTTTCCATTCAGAGCAGCAACCAAAGGAGGGTAAGATGACAACGGGGTCTTCATCCCCCAAAACCATGAAAAATGATGGAAAAAACAAAATAGAAGCTCAAAAGAAGCATAAGAATAACATCAAACATGGGAGAGGAGTAAAACCAAGAGAAGAATCCATAGACCACACAAGAGATAGCCTGAAATGAGACCAAACTGGAAGCCCTAGGGAACGAAGAAAAAGCCCAAAGAAGTAGAAAGAAATAACACAAAAACCAGAGCAAAAAAACTGCAACAAATTGAACCAGGAAGCCACTAAATGATGGTACAAATAGAAACCCTAAAATTGCCTCAAAATCACCTCAAAAGCCAGAGCCAAAGAGACATTATGAACATTTGAGATTGATTTTGGCTGTAATCATATAAATTATCTTACAAAGACTAATTAGCATGAAGTTAGATGGAACCAATGTATTCTTCATTTTAGGAATAAGAAAAATAAGAATATCCTTCCATTCAACATTTATCTTTCTAGAAGAAAATAATTCATTAATTGCATTCCAAACATATTCCTTTATTATGCCCCAAAAATCCTTAACAAAAGAATTAGAAATCCCATCATTGCCTAAAGATTTACAACCATCAAATTGATTAACAACATTGCATAACTCTTTCATAGATAATTCTGCTTTGAGCAGTGATCTATAATCATCATTTAATGAACACAATGGAGATAGCCACCCTTTAAGCAAACAAACCCTCCTCCTCCATTTGTCATTGAATAAGTTAAAAAAAAAACTTCTTCAATTCAAGATAGATCATCTACAATAACCCCATTAACATTTTTTATTTGACAAGTCAAGTTTGAATTCCTCCTACCACTTGCAAAGGAAAAAGATGCGTCATTGTTACCTTCGTATAAAGCTGGAACTGGTGGAGTTTTTTTTTATTATTGTAAATGTAGATTCTTGTCAGCATTTTGATTCAGTTATTTACACTGGATATATCTCAAGTGGAGTTATTAGCTATCCATTCATTGGGCTAGTTTTTTCAAGAGTGGATGTTGCATTATAAAGAAATTATCGTTGAAGGGGATATTTACAATATCATCATATTTCTTCAAGAGGGTATGAGGAAGATGGATGTTACTAATGGTGGGCATTGGGTAGAGGAACTCATTTTTTTGAATGAGTTTAATAGGGTTTTTTTTTTTCTTATACGAATTGTAATAAGTTAGTGATTTATGAGCTAACTTAACTCTTATTAGTATTTTTTCTTTTAGATTATTTTAGTGAGGTGGATATTCCTCCTTCTTTTCATGAGTTGTCAAAGGAAGAATGTGATAGTATTGGTTAGTAGGGTTAGGCTTTTTTTAATTACAAATGTATTTCTAAGAAAAAAAATCAATTGCTATTCCATTTTGGTCCTATTTATGATCTTTTTTTTTTTTTCACCAACTAGCTAGAGATACAGATGAGGAGGAGGATGTTGAGGTAAGAAGGCTTGGGGATATCCCTATGATAGTTATTATTTTATGGCTATGAGAGCCATTCTATTTCAAATCGGAATGTATATAGTATAGGCCTAAATTAGTGTAAACAAAGAGAATATTACTTTAGGCACAAGCTAGTTTTACTATTTTAAATAGTTCGCCTAAAGTTTTTTATGATTAAATGAAAGGGCATGTTATTTTATGTTTAGTTTTTAATTGTCCTTGTGTAGTTTATTATTTTATTATGTGCAATAATTACATTTTATTTAAATTCCTTTATACTTAACTGTTGAGTTTTGCTCTCTATATAGCACTTGCACTTTGATTACTTATTTAGCCAAAATAAAAATGATAATTGAAAATTATGTAAATTTAAGACAATAATAAAACCCTAGATTATTATTTGAATGAATAATACATAATAATTATTTTAAATATTAATAATTAACTAATAAATATTATTTAAGTTATTGACTTATTTTGAATTTAAAAATTATACCCCAATACACTCACTAACTAAGCTGAAATTTAAATAATTATGTTTAGGAAAAAGAAGTGAGTAGATTAAAATGGGAAGATCATAATAAACATAGATATGAAATTAGTGACCTTATTAGAATCTTACTTTAAATCAATTAGGGTTGTAGATGGATGAAAGCTAAACCAATATTCAAAATCATTATGCAAATCATTTTTATGAAAAGTGGAAATATAAAAAATAAAAAAAGGAAATATTATATTGGAAAATGAATTGAGTGCATTAAAAATTTTGTATTTGTTGAAGCTTTAATCCAAAAGCATCCTAATAATTAAAGCTAATATGATAAGACAAGTGAATTAATACATATGATTTTACACTTGAACTTCTAACTTAACTAGAAGCACAACTAATTCCTAAATAATATATTATTCATTTTTAAATTCAAAAATCAAAGTTAAACATTCACTTAAAGTAGATAGGCTCAATACAAGCAATAATAAGGGCAATTGATTGTAATAAATATCACGACCTTTTAAATTTTAATTATAACATTGATGTATTAAATTTCTTCTGGACTATGATGTATTATTTTAGATTTTAGTGACTTTAAATTATAAATATTTTCTATGGAAATAAAATTAGTAAATGGGTTATTTCATTATTACTTGAGGATAAAAAAGATTTTAACCTGGGGATAATTTGTCAAGTATAAATTGTGCGATGCTTATTTTAATTAAAATAAATAAAAATATGTTATTTTAGTATTTTTGTGCATAAAATAAATAGAAGGAAAAATTCACAACTGTTGGATAGCACCATAGTGCTCACATATATAGTGTCACAATGTGGACATCTATAACACCCCAGCACCTAATTTTAACACTCTAGTGGTAGCCTGTTAGGATTTCTTGGAAAACTCAGCACTCCTATAGAATTTAGGTTTGCACCATAGTGCTTCATAGCTTTATTATTCCATAAATTAACATTGCAACTCTGAAATCTCAAGAATTTGAATGCTTGAGCACCAATCAACATAATGTAGTGCTTGAATGTATTTTGAAGCACCCTGGTCCTCAACTTTTGTAGTTTCATAGTAAAGAAATTATCAAAATGATGATCCATGATGAATAAAATAAAAGACATAATGGTTCACCTAGTAACCATGCCATGTTTTCCCAATGCTACAATGGGTCAAATATTATAACCCCAAGGTGCTTGTTCATTAATCAACGCCACAGTGCTAACTTGTCGAGCATTGTTGTGCCTGAACCCATTTTTTCATTTGTATAAATAGTTTTACTTTTTTTGTTAAGGGAATTCTATTATTTTAGTGGTGTCTAATAATTTTTAGTGTCTTCATTTAGTTCCCACATAGAGAAAATTCTAAGGGGGGCTAGGAAAGTGTAATATATTTTCTTTTGGGATATCTTAGCCTCTATTGTGTAAGCAATTCTTTTGTTAGGTGGGTGGAGAATATTAATTGATCCTTCTAGGTGAAATTTATTTAATTTTCATTCTACTATATCTTTTTTATATGAATGAAATAAATATGAGTATGTTTTCTATGTTATATATATATGGCTAGATCATTAAGTTTTTGGTAGTGATGTAAACACATAGTAAGTACTAATATAGAATTCTGTGTTGTAAATTCTTTATAGATATTTTGAATATCTCCCATAATTCATTTAATGCATACAATGACCATGTATGTAGTTAAAATCTAGTGTGATATAGTATTGATCTTGGAATATTGGAAAAAATAGGAGTATTAAAGTGGAATGTTGGCATATATAGACATAGGATAGTTAACTTTCTAGGTTCTATGAAGATATTAAAATTGTAGGTAGGTGATAATTCTCCCATTTAATACCTAAATGCTCGATAGAGATCCAGGGATGGACATGCTCTAGTCCACATCAATTATTAGGAGCCTCATTAGGAAAGCTTTGTTATTTCAATTCATTTGTCCAAAATATTTAAAAAAATTTCTATCTCATTATATTTTAGCTCTTTCTCCACAAGCTGAAAGAATTTAACTCTTTAATTTTTATTTAGTAAGATAAAACTTATATCTAAATTAAACCTTTTTTTCTTGGTCCTCTAATTCACCCTTTTATTATAATTAAGTAAAACACTTCCTCATGGGATTGACACTCTAAATCACTTTATTAATTGATAGGCATGTATACTAGTGTATCTAATAGGCTATTTATAAAAAAAAAAAAAATTCAACATTTGAAAAAAAAAAATATATATTCTCTTTCAAATAAATATTTATTTAGTGCAACATTTCACAACCATGCATCAAAGAATTATGATGCTTGAAAGTAAAAATCAATTTTATAGCATTATGATGATCGGTGCTCCAACTTTCAAATTCATGATAGTCAAGTGTTCTGATGCAAATTTCTTGAGAAAAAACACTAACCTTGGCTCCATCACAATGTTATTCTTAAAAAGATTCTAAAATGTTTAGTATTGTAATGTCTGAATAAGCAAATGGGGCATTATAAATGATAACATTATCATATAGAACCTGTAGGAGCTACCACACTTATTTAGCACTTATGAATTTTTTCCTTCACTACAATTCATATACAAACATTGCTAAAAAAAAATTCATTGAATTTAAATAAATAATATATAATTTATGCTAAATAGAATGGATGAATGAAATGGTGGTAAGTAGTTACTAGTGGGCATAACCTTTGTCGCCTTTTTTAATTCACTTTATTTTTATTTTAAATGAAGGGATGAAAGTATGAGATGAGCCAAGAGGGGAGGGGGTGAATTGGCATTCTAAAAAATAAATCCTAAATAGAAGATCTAGTTTTTTTGAATTTTTTTATTATTTCAAAAGGATGACTTAACTTATCAAATATGGAAGCTAATAAATTGATAATAGTTATAATAATGGTGATGAATTTTTAAATTGCACAAAAAATACTAAAATTAATATTTCACTAAGATGTTATAGTAAAGTTAAATGCAAGAAAAGTAAAATGCCAAAAATTGAAAAAGAACACCAGAAATTTTTTTAGTAGTTCGGTCAACCTTGACCTACATCCACTCCCCATAGTCCTCCACCTGAAGATTTGCACTACTCAAAAGAAACTCTCCTTCTACTCCCATAGCACAACAGAGAAGCCATTACATATACTCACTTTGACCTTCTTTGGTGTGACAGTGTCGGACACTATGTCACCCTCCCTATGATGGCAACAAACCTTCTCTTTAGTGCCCGTCATAGAGAAGGCAGAGAACCTTCAAGGACATTGACCTTGAAGTATGTCTACCTAGAGAGCTCCCACAAGACTCACCCAGGCTATAGGAGGAGAAAGCATATAGCTAGTTCGGAGCAACCGTGTGATTCCCTCACACAACTTCTCCCTCACGCATAAACTCACCTTCTGCTTCCTCTAATAAGTTGTAAATCTTTTCAAAAAGCCCCTCTCAAGAGTTCCTTCAACAGTCAAGTACCACTCCCTATCTCTTTAATGAATAATAACATTATTTATATAAAAGGTTTGAAAAAACCCTAAAAATTCAAGTTAGCAATTTATGTTCGTACAGTATGATCACAGATCATATAGTACGATCATAGATCATATAATACAATAACATATCATATAGTATGATCAATTTGAAATAGCTTTTATCCTGATAAGAAGGAGTACGAACATATAACATTTCCTTAATACATCATATAGTCTGATGTGAATATATCATTTAGTATGATTTACCATATTTCTTTTGTTCATATAGGATGACTTCAATCCATTTTTTTTTTTCATCTTCTAGTATGACTCAATTTGTATAGTACGATCAAACTAATATGGAAAGAGACATACGTATGATATCTTATGAAGTGATGTCCAATAACTATATATTTTTGTTTGAGAGTGTTGAATTGGATTTTGGATATGCAGATTGTATTAGTATTGTCACACATAATTGGGATGATTCCTACAGGCAATCAAAGATCTAAAAGTTGTTGTTTCAACCATAAAACTTGTACAGCACAATTTCCTACTTCTATATATTCTGTCTCAATCGTGGAAAGTGCTACTAAATTTTGCTTTTTACTGCACCAAGAAAGTGAGGATTGTCTAATAATTTGACATGTTCTAGAGGTGCTTTTCCTATCTACCCAATACCAAGTAAAATCAGAATTTGAATACCCTAAGATTTCAATGGAGGTGTTATGTCTAGGATATAAAATTCTTAAGTTTGGAGTGCCTAGTAGAAATGTAAGGATTCTCTTGACTTATGTCAAGTGAGACCCTTTTGGGTCAACTTTGAATTGGGCACGAAGGCACACACTAAACATTATATCTAGTATACAAGTAGTAAAATAAAGGAGAAATATAATTATTCCTCTATATTTTTTTTGGGTTAACTAACTTTCCATTTGGGTCTTTGTCTAATTGAATATCATAACTCATGGGAGTGTTCATGGCCTTAACACTATCCATTTTATATTTTTTTAGAATATTCTTGATATTTTAAATTTGGCTAAGGAAGTTTCCATGTTCCATGTTTTTTACACGAAAACTAAAAAAATAATTTATCTCTCCCATCATGATCAATTCAAACTCGTTACTTATTATTTTTTAGAATTCATCACATTTTGTTTTATCTGAAGATCCAAATAAGATGTCATCTACATAAATCTGAACAATAAAAATATCATCTTCTGTCCTTAGCAAATCCTATATCTAGCAAGAATGAGTAAATTCTTTCATACCAGACTCTACGTGCTTGCTTTAACTTATATAGTGCCTTTTTTAATTTGAATACAAGATTTGAGAATTATGAGTTTTTAAATATGAGGAGTTTCTCAACATAAACATCTTATTTGATTATCCCATTTAGAAAAGCACTCTTAACATCCATTTGATATAATTTAAAACCCTTGAAGAAAGTAAAATCAAAGAGCACCCTTATGGTTTCTAGTTTAGCTACAAGGGAAAGGTTTCCTCAAAGTCTATGCCCTCAATTTGGTTATATCCCTTAGCTACTTTTCTGGCTTTATTTCTTATTATGATCCTTGAGTCATTCACCCTATTTTTAAAGACCCACTTTTTTCCCATTACACTATATTATTTAAGACTCTTGGCTAATTTCTATACATCATTCCTAATAAATTAGTTCAGCTCTTCTTACATCAGTAGGATTCAGAATTCATCCCCTAAAGCTTGATCTATACTAGTGGGTACTATCATAGAGATTATAGTGGAATGACTAATCTCATTCCTAAGTCCATGCCTAGCTGTCACACCTTCAGATGGGTCTCTAAGATTAATTCTTTAGGATGACCAAAACAATATTTACATTCTATTGGAAAAGGTTCCTAAGGTTCCAATTTATCTCTTATCATAATGGTTTCTATCCCCTGAATGGCCTCTACTGCCTCTTCTTCAAGTTTAGGTTCAAAGGTCCTCTCTGATTTATCAAATACTACATGGGTAGATTCTTCTACTAATAGGGTCCTCTTATTAAAGATTTGATATTCTTTACCTATAGATAAATAACCTAAGAAGACACCTTCATTAGCCTTGGGATCAAATTTTCATAAGGTAGATTTCCCATTAATTAAGATAAAACATTTGTAACAAAAAACATGCAAGCGAGAAAGGTTGGGTGTTTGACCCTTAGGAAGCTCATAGTGTCTTCTATCCAACTTAGATCTAATGTTCACCCTATTTAAAAAATAAAAAATAGTCTTCACTGCTTCTACCCAAAGGTATCTAGGAAGAGTCTACTCAACTAGCATTGCCCTAGTAGCTTATACTAAGGTTATATTCTTTCTCTCTACTATCGCATTTGCTGAGGAGTCCTAGGGGTAGAGTTGTTATGATATTTTCCTATTACTTGACAAAAATATTAAGATTTCACATCCTAATTTCCATTGAATCCAAGTGGAGAAAGTTCTAAATTCCTTAAATGACTCAATCTTATGTGCTAGGAATCTTACCCAACTGAATCTAGAGAAGTCATCTACAATAACAAATTCATAATTTTTACCATCTAGGCTAGCTGTGCTAATAGGTCCAAATAGATACATCTAAAGGATCTCTAGTGGCCTATATGCGCTCACATTCTACATTGAATGAAATGATGATTTTACTTATTTTCCTAGTCGACAAACATCACATAGATGGTTTTTAGTGACGTCTAACTTAGGTACACCTCTAACTAGGTTTTTCTAGTGATATTCCTAAGTGTTTTCATACTAGTATGGCATAGTCTCCTATGCCATAACTAAGAGTCATCCATTATTATTTTTAAACATAAAGAACTTGAATTTTCAATGCAATTAAGATCTAACATATAAATATTGTTTATCTATTTTCCTTTTAATACAAGTTTATAATTTAAGCTAATCAAGCATTTGTTGGAAATAAACTTTATGTCAAATCTTTTGTCACATAATTGATTAATACTCAATTGATTGTGTTTTAGATCATCAACTAATAAAATATTTTCAATTAAAAAATTTATAGAATTTCTAATAATACCTGAGCCCGCCACTTTCTTGGTGGTGTTGTCTCCTAAAGTCACCTTGCCTCATGTCCTGGCCTCATGTCTCCAGTGATATGTCTTGGGCCTCCACTGTCCGGGTACCGCATGCTCTTACTAGGTTTTTTTGTGAGAGCATCCCTACAATGTCATTCAAAGAGTAGATTTGGGAAGCCAAGTGAGTTTGGGTTCCTCCATATACTTAAGAGAATGAGATGTATCCAAGATATGTCGTGATTAATGTAATTTAGTTCTCCATATGAGATGTGTCCTATTATTAATCATGCAAGTGCAAGTTATGTGACCTAGCATGCCACAAGAGAAGCACCTAACACTGGGAAATGGGTTCACGAACCTATGTGGGTGGTGGTGCCTCTTCCTAAAGTTGTGTGTTGCATGCAATGCTGTGGAGTTGTTCATTTAAGCTAATGAGGGTGGCGGCTTATTATTTTTAAGTGTTGTAATATTTTCTTGCAAAGCTTTATTTCATATTCATAGGCTGCCACTTCTACTTTTAATACATGCTCACTACTATTTAATTGACATGCAAGTTCATTAAATTCCTTATATTCTCTTTCTAACTCAATATGCAATGCTTTTAAGGAATTATGCTCATCAGATAACTCAATATGCTTCCTGTTTAATTTATCAAATTCATCAAGCAGGACATGTGATCTTTATCTAAGTCAAAATGGTCTTTAGCTAAATTAGCATGCTCTTTTTATAAAGTATTAAATTCAATGTTATGGTTTGCATGCTTTTTCTTTAACTTTCTATATGAATCATGAAATTTTTTTATAAATAACTAACAATTATTCATAACAAAATTGACATACATCATGTTGATCTGATTGATCAAGATATTATTAGCCATTAGACACAATTTTGTTACCTCCTCCTCAGCTTCTTCGTCTGAAGATTCTAAGGCAAACTATGCGAAAAATGCCTTATATGTCTTTAGCTTTCCCTTATTATAATTTGGCTTCTTCTCACTATTCTCCTTGGTTGGATAGTTCTTCACATTGGGGCAATCAGCTTGGAGGTGACCTAGTTTTCTGCACTCATAGTAAATTGTGTCAAATGTAACAATAGTATTCTTTGAGCTTTTACCTTTGATCTAAATATTTTGATGAAGCCTTTGTTTTCTCTTTAGAAAATTATTAAATTGAATGGTTATCAAAGCTATATCATCATCTTCCTCTATCAAAAAATAATAAATTTCTAAATTGTTTGCTTTTAGAGCCATCATTTGCTCCTTCTTTTTTATTGTATTATTTTGCATTTGACTCACTCCTTACTCGTAAGCAATGATTTACTCAAAAAAATTGTTAATTGAATAAATGTTTAAATCTTTGGACTTAGTGATTGCAGTTTTTTTTTCATCATAAGATTTTGGTAAACATCTCAAAATTTTATTAATTTTTTTAGAATTAGATATCTCTCTACCTAGTGCATGCATGGATGTCACTATCTGTGTGAACCTAATGTACATGTCAGATATAGTCTCACTAGGTTTCATGAGAAAGAATTCATAGTCATAAAATAAAATGCTTAATCTAGACTGTTTAACCTCACTATTTCCTTCGTAAGTGATACATAGTCTATCCCAGATCTCATTACCAGTAGCATAGGTGGACACTCTTATGTAGTCTTCTGATTTCAATATGCAAAAGGAACAATTCAAGCATTTTGCATTTAACTACACAAGTTCCCTATCCTCATTGATCCATTCACTAAATGATATCTTAGTTTTAATGACATTCCAAAGATGAAAAGGTGCAGTGTAAACTTCTTCTATCAACATCCACATGCGGTAGTTTATAGATTGTAAAAATTTAGACATTCTAATTTAAAAAAAAAAAATCAAATGGTATGTTGTCCAATAAGGGTTGCCGAGTTATGAAAAAACCCTCTGCTGTGTTACGATTATAAAATATGCCATGATCAATTTTCTCAAGGTTTTCAAAAACATTATTTTTTATACCCCGCAGAATGTATAAGATGCACCAAGAGGGGGGGGGGGTGAATTGGTATTTTAAAAGATAAATTTCAAACAAGATTTATAATTTTTTAAAAATTTTTTATTTCAAATGGATGAGTTAACTAATCAAATACTGAAGATAAAAATTTGATAACGGTTGCAACATTGGTGATGAATTTTTAAATTGTATAATGAAATACTAAATTTAAATTTTTACCGAGCAGTTATAGCAAAGTTAAATGCAAGAATGTGAAAATTTGGAAGATGAAAAAAGCACAACAAATATTTTTATAGTAGTTTGGTCAATCTTAAACTCCGTCCACTCCCTAGAGTCCACCACTTTGAGATTTGCACTACTCAAAAGAATCTCACCTTCTTCTGTCACATAAAGGCAGAGAATCCTTTACACAAACTTACTTTCACCTTCCTTGATGTGGCGAAGTGTCAGATGCTATGTTACCCTCCCAGTGATGGCAGTAGACCCTCTTATTTTTCTCTCTCCTAGAGAAGGTAGAGAACCTTTGAGGAATTTGAACTTGATGCCTCTCCCCCTAAAGATCTCCCATATGGCTCACCAGGCCATAGGAGGAGCAAGCATGCTACAATCTTGGAGTAACTGTGTGATCCCCTCATTCTACTTGTCCCTTATGCACATACTCACTTTCTCCTTCCTCTCATAAGGTCTGAATCTTTACAAAAAGCTCCCTCTCAAGAGTTCCTTCAATAGTCGTGTACATCTCTCCATCTCTTTAATGAATAACAACATTATTTCTATAATAGGATTCAAGAAACCCTAAAACTTCAAATTAGCCATTTCTATTAGTATGATCAGAGTTCGTATAGTATGATCAGTTCAAAATAGCTTTTATCTTGTTATGAAGGAGTACAAACAAATAATAATTTCTCAATACATTGTATAATATGATATGGATATTGTCTAGAATGATATACCATATTTATTATGTTCGTATAGGAAGAATGCTAGGACTACCAAAATTCATCTCTATTCATCATTTGGTATGATCCAATTCATACAATATGATCAGCTAAAATTATTCAAGTCATCTTGTATGGTGTATAGATTGTATAATACAATTAGTTCAAAAGCCAAGCTTTTGTACGGTACGATCTTTGGTACGACAAAAAATTCCTCAAATCATTATACGGTATGATCCAACTTTTATAAAATAATTATCAATTAGTAAAAAACCTTAATTTAATTACCTAATTATGGGGGTTAATTTTAGAAAGTTTTCAAATATTCATATAATATGATTTGCATCATACAGTACGATAGGTCTAAAATTCAAATATTTAAAATTTGCTTAAATTAATCTAGTGGCTTGGGTTTAGGTTGAAAATAAATCATATAGTACGATCAAAATCATACAATATGATTAGTTCACAAAAGTTAGCCATTAAGACACAATATATCATACAGTATGATGTAAAATCGTACATAATGATCTACATAATAATTTTTTTTTCCTTTCTAGAAATAAAGTCTCCCCCTATGTGTATGCGTGGTCACTTAATCTGCATATATTATTTTGTGGCTAGACTCAAGAAATAAAAAATAAAGAAAATAAAAATTACACACTCCTTCACATCCTATTCTACCCAGTCTTGAGTAGTGTGTAAATTTCTTGAAATGTTAGTACTCATGGATAAAAGTAATATTCAAACAATATTATTTGTTATCATCAAAATTATAGATTAGGGATCCTGGATTGCAACAATGGATGCGTCTTGTCAAGTGGTTTGTTGTTTTATTACATGTTCTAAGAATGAAATGATGGATATATTTGTTCTTTTACACATTTTGGAGAGAAATTTTAAGTCACATGGAAGCTTTATGGTAGGCAATACTCACAGAGATTGGGTGATCTCATTAAACCTTTGTATTGGTCAATATGGTACATTTTATCTCACTTTTCTTTTCCACAATCATCTTTCATGGTTTTTTAATTTTTAACAATCATAGAAAATATAAGATTGGACTTAATCCCTTTTAATTTAACTCCATATGTTTAAGATTGGTCAATTTTTTGGAACAGCTAGACCAATTCAAGTCTTAGAAGCATTTAACCAAGCTAAACTTATGAAAACCTCTCCAAAATCTTTAGATACGTAGTAAAAAACATATAAATCAATAAAATAGTTTCTTTTTGAATATTTTAATTAAAAATTTTAAGATTACCCGAGACCAAATTGTACTTCTTATTTTATTATTTCAATTCTCTAGAAAGTTTCTAGTCAAAAAATACTCAAACAAAATTAAAAATACAAAAAACAAATGTTAATAAATTCAAGTCCCATATAGAGTTTATTATCCATTCCAATTAATATTTATAAATTCCACGTGATTTAATGAAATCAAATTCAAAAGCCCCAAGCATGGCTAACTTTGGCTGAAATTGTCTTATTTTACTCCAAATTATAATTGAAACACTAAAGCATTTCCAATCCCTATAAAACTCTCTAGAATTAAATTCAACATCATCAGCTAATAATCATGTATATTAATTCTTAATTTAGGTTTCTATAGGGAATATTCTTTTGGAAGAAGATTGATTTTTTAATTTTGGTTTATCATAGGAATTATCATTTAGTCCCAAAACTCTATAAACTATATCCCCACCATCAATTTGGCTCCTCAAATTTATCTTTAATTCTTATAATTATCATAGAAGAGTCTCTCCCTCCCCTCTCACCCATATTCACCAAATGATCATAATATTAGTTATTTAAGCCCTACACGAATCTGAATATTTTATGTAAATATGAGCTCCCCAATAAGCTTCGGATTTATTTGCCATAATTTACCATAATTATTAAATATGATATTTATTTAATTTTAAAATTGTAATTCTATAAAAGTTTTCCTAAGAAATTATTTTCCCCTTATTCTTAATATCATGAAGTATTATTTATGGGGAAAAAATATAATTTTATTAGAAGAATTGATTATAGCAAAAAATAATAATTAATTTAAGTAAAAATAATAATTAAGAAGAAAAATTAAAAACCCATGCTTCCTTTTCATAATAGTAGCTTTCCTTTCTATGATCTTACTCACCTCATGGATCCAAGATCCTTGTTATAAAATAGGGTTAGATTTTCATACTAGTGCGAGCTATGAGAATCATCAAAATTAATCTCTAACCTTCTCTTAGGTTTAGGGAAAAATATTGTGCTTGTCACTATTTTGGGATTGATTAGATAATGGTTATCTAAAAGTCCAAAATCCCTAATCCACTTGGAGGCTTTTTGAGCTAACTTGTAGCCATGAAGCCTAGTTTTCCAATGGAATTAAATGTTATAAGCTCATGGATACTTATGGAATCCTCTCCAAAATATGGGAGTGGAAATGGGGATTTATTTCTTTGAGGGATATTATTTTACCATTTAGCATGGTTAAATAGATCCAAGGGCTAGGGAGCTTCCAAAACAAAAAATGAATTATGCAGCCACCAAGATGCATTAACAAACACATATATAAAATGCCAACCTGACTTATCAGGTAGTGTAATAAACTTAGAAACAACCATGAGAATAATATCACAGAATATAATGGAAAGAAGAATTGCATAGGATTTCATAAACAACATGACAAGAATCCCTTAGAAAAGCCCAAAATCACTAATGCTAGCAGTAACGCAAGTGACGCAAAAATCATGGGCTACACAACAACAAATATCAAGGTAATGAAATGCAAACCTATAACTTCCCCACAATTAGTAGTAGATTAATAAACCACATATAGTTAAAATGGAGGTAAAGAAAAAACTCTGAATAAGTCTCCACTTGTAGAGCATAAAAATTATAAGGGAAGCATAAAAATTATATTACATAAACTTAAATTTGCAATATAAAACTTGAGTAAAATCACCAAGAACATCAATGCAAATAGGGTCTTTCCAAAAAATCCAATTTTTTTTAGAAACATTAGCCACACTATGATTAAAACCAAGATTCCTAATTGGCTCATTAAGCTTAGAAACAAAAATAAGTGGTTCTATTAAAATAAAATAAAAATATTATGAATGAGACATAAGTTACGAGCCCTATTCCTTAAAGATGGGAAACCAAGACCCCTAAAACTCTAGATAATCAAATTAATCATTAATATGAAATTTGCTTAAAGTTTGCGAATGTGTGCTTCTAAGAAATTCACATTCTGGTTTTTCACTTTTTTTTCTATTTTGTTTAATTTTGGCTAAAGGATTAGGTCTAATCCCTTTGGAAAAAGTGTGCAACTATTTGAGTTCTAATAAGATACATTGAGCTATTTTACCAATTGACCTCCTAAGAGGAGTCAAATTTGGTTGAGCTAAATAAGATTTTTTTTCCTGCATCCTCACCTGACATAACGCTTATGGATTTAAATTATTTTGGTTAATAAATTGAGTTAAATTAGTTTAAAAGAAATAATGGTTTTGATTATTTGAACCCAAAAGGGTTAAATTGATTCAAATAGACCCAAAGGTCCTATCCATGAAATAAATTTGTTCTTTAAGCTTTTAATGACCTAAGAATCTTTTCGTAAGATTCTAATATCTAATTGCTTGTAGGTTAGAGACTTATGAGTCATTTGGATATAAAATGTACTTAATACAAAATTTGTTTGAATGGGCTTCGTTATGGATATAAACCTACGATCCCCTAAACAAGATTCTCATATTAAAAGGTCAAGTTATCTCTATAATGTTAAGATACACCTTGAGGAAAGTTTGTTTAAGTTTAGTTGGGAAACTAAATTAAATTAAATTCACTCTTCAAGTGTTTGAAACCCTTTTAAATGGACTAGACACTTTAAGTTTAATGCCCATATATTTGGATGTACTCCCATAATAATATTGGTTCAAAGGATAATTAGATAAACAATCATTTCATTGAATTTTTTTGTTGAGATCTATCAAGTTTGAGCATACGACAAGCTTATCTTGGTAGGGATAAACTCATTGGTTTATTGATTAAGGAAATATTGATATTTTTAATGCCAACATTGACCAAAGTGATCAATTTAATTTTAATCAAATATTAATCAAATTGACCTAATTAACCCTTGATTAGGTGAGTTAATCCTTTTTGTCCAACCAAACAAAATTTATCACTTAAGGATTTTGATAAAATTAAACAAGTTATATTAGCTTTATTAAAACAAACACCATATTTAAGTGTAGATTTCCTAATTGAGCAATCTAACCCATCATTTAACCTAAAAATTGCAACTGGTCCACTTAAATTAAGCTAAACCTTACACTTATCCTATTTAAATTGAATGATCTAAATTAACAAAATTGATTCAATTAGTCCACCACCATATGATTTCCCTTAATGGTATGGTTAATACCTCAGAATTTGATGAGGTATCTTACTTCTTACAGAAACTTTATGAGAGAAAGTTAGTGAGAGAAGTTTGGGATTTTGCATGCGAATTTTGTTGGTTTTTCAAATTCTTCTTGTCTTTCTTTTTTATGGCCATTTTGGACAGCATTCATCCATTGGTTTGGACTAAAAATTCAAATAGCATAGTTGATAATTTGGAGCTTGTGTCTTATTTATCAGTGGATGGAAAAGCTATTTTGCTTCGTTCTGAAAATGAATCTGATAATGCAAAGAAGTTGGAGAAGGCTCTTGTTGTAAGGGTGTTTGGAGAAAACATCTCATTTTACTCAGTTTGTTTTGAACTGAGAAGTCAATGGAATCGATTTGGAAAATTCCTTATAACCAGAATGGGGGTGTTGTGTTCATTTCAGGAATCAAATTTTATGGAGTCTATTTCGACAGAAGGACAATGGTATGTCGGCATGTAGTGGAGATGGATAAATGGTCACCTTCATTCTCTCCCTCATCTCTTCATGGGATTCCAGCTCCCTTGTGGACAAGAATGCCAAACTTGCCTTTAAAATGTTGGGATGAGATTAACATATGCAGGATAGCATCTCAGGTTGGCAAGCCCTATATGTTAGAAGGAAACATGTCTCAATGGGGTAGAAGAGAATTCACAAGAGTGTGTGTTCAAATTCCATTAGATGTGAAATTACCTTTTGGTATTTGGGTGGAAGGATTGGCGGGAAGGTTCTTTCAAAAAATCAATTATGAAGGTACTTCTAAAGTATGCTTTGTATGTCGTAAAATTGGGCATGTTATAGCAAAATGCAAGGATTCAAAAGTGGAGATGGCCAATACTCTTGAAATTCCTAATTTAGTAAGGAATAAAGATGTCTAAATGAATACAGTGGATGTTGATAGTAATAATCAGGTTAATGAAAAATCTAATTATGGGCCAGGGCTTCTGGTTAAGTATGGAAATAAGAAATAAAAAAAAAAATTCTAGGAGAAATAGACAAAATGATTCTTCAGTAGTTTTTAAAAAGGTTTATATTCCAAAATAAAACCAAAACTTACTGGAAAAAGGAAATGCAAGTTCAGCTAGAGGAATAGAGGTGGTACCTAAGGATTTCCATAATGAACTAGATTCTAATTTGAAGGAACGGGAAGATCTTAATGAGGTCATGGTTGCTGTTGGAAATTCAACTGAGATCTTTGAAGTGAAAGGTCAATGCGTTAAAGTAACTGCTTCTGAAACTGCTCTTCTTATGCTCAATAAATTTCATATTCTATATGGTTTGGATGGGACTAATCTAATTGAGGAATTGGTGGTGGGTTTGGATGATTGTGTTGAAGAAGGAGAGTTTGTAGTTGGTAATGATGAGATTGTGGTAGATGTTGGTTTAAAAGGTTGAATGTTTCCAAAGATGGGTTTGGAAGTATTCAATATGAACTCTTCACTGGATATCAATTTGGTTGATAACTCTTCTTCACGAAAGAAAGTAAAACTTCTTAAAGAATTAAAATAACTTGGCTCAGGTAATATTATTTCTCATAATAGAAAGTTGGATTGTGGTAAATGTAAGAGGAGTGGGGGTCCTTCCCGCTTGTTTAATCAATGATTTCTTTTGATTTTTGGAATTGTAGAGGGGTTAAGAAGAGGGAGGTCACTCTATATCTTAAGGAGTATGTAAAAGATAATGATGATTTTTTTTTTGTTGGGCTTGTTGAAACAAAAATAAATTCTATGCACAATCTTTAAATTCTCAATTTTTATGGAAATAATTGGGTTTATTTTATGGTTCCTTCTGACGGTCTTTCTTGAGGAATACTGGTTTTAGGGAAGAAGGATTATGCTTCTTTATCTATGGTTAAAATTTCTTCTTAAGTGATTATTGGGAATCTGAATGTTATCAATAAAGGATGTCGGATGGTATCAACTATATATGGTAGTAGCATTACTCTTCATAGGAAGTCTTTATGTGATTGTTTGAAGTGGTATTACTCCGATACTAGGCCCTCGGTGATTGGTGGAGACTTTAATTATGTGTTGTCTCAGGAGGAGAAAAGAGGAGGGAAGAAATTTGTTTTATCTCAAGATGCTAAGGATATGAAGATGTTCATGAATAACAACGATTTTTAGGAGGTTTGGCTTTTTGGATCCAAATTCACTTTGTACAATAACAAATTTGGAGGGGCTCATTTTTTGGAATGATTGGATAGATGTCTCATAAACTCTATAGCTATGAATTCTATTCATCTGGCTATTGTGAAATATTTGTCTCGAAAAGCCTCAGATCACTGTCCCATTATTTTTAGGTTTTCAAACCAGTTTTGTTCCATAATAGAGGAATTAGTTTTGAAGATGTTTGGGCATCTTATCATGGTGTTTTTGCAATTGTGGATAATTCTTGGAAGAGGTCCAGATGTAAAGATCCTGCTAGTTCATCAAATTTAAAGTTTAAAAGGACTTTAAGAGCTTTGTTTTATTGGAGTAAAGCAAAATTTAAAAGTCTTAATTTTTTTGAGAGATTCTTTAAAGAGGGAATTTTTTAGCTTCAAATGGAAGAGGCAGAAGGCTTGTTTTTTGAAGAAAGGCTGCAGCTACTATGATCAAAGATTAATGAGCTTAACATTACTCTTGCTCGGCTCTACATTTGGTGGAAACAAAGGGCAAAAGCTAAGTGGATGGAAGAGGGAGATTCAAATTCCTCTTTTTGCATGCATTTGAAAATGCAAGAAGAAGATCTAATTGGATAAACCACATCAAGAATGATAAGGGCATAGTGACGGATAATCAGTCAGAGGTGTAGGAAAATTTTATAGAATTTTTTAACGTCAAATGGATGCATAGAAACTGTATGCTTAATGGCCGGCTGAGAAAATTTTCTGTTATTGATGATAGTGACCATGTCAAGTTGGATGTTGAATTTACTAAGGAGAAACTACAAGCAGTTGTGGATACTTTGGGGAAGAACATCTCACCTGGTTTGGATGGGATAACATTTTCATTTATCAAAGGCTTTTGGAAAGTAATTCATCTTGATGTATGGTGTGCTATTAATCAGTTTCTCACAATAGGAAGTATGTGTCAATCTTGGAAGGAAACTTTGATTGTCAATGGTTCCCTCTTACTCCCGTCCAATTAGTCTATGTGTGACTATTTAAAAATTAGTAGAAAAAAAAACTGTTGAATAGATTAGAGATGGTTATTCACAAAATCTTTTCAGTTGATCAAGCTGCTTTTAGAAAAGGTCAATCTTTGTCAGAGTAAGTATTATTGGCTCAAGAAGTATTCAATAAATTCTGATATTCCGAAGAAAAGGGGGGACTTGTGGCTATTAAAATTGATATTGAGTAGGCATGTGACAATATGGGATGTCAGGCTCTATGGCAAGTTCTAAACCACTTTAACTTTCCTAGCAAATTTTTGCATTTATTATTGCAATGAGTTATGGATCCAAAAATTTTCATTTTGATCAATGGGAAGAAATATGATTGGATTGAACCTAAGAGTGGAATTAGACAAGGGTGTCCATTATCCCCTTATCTTTTTATTTTGTGTTCTCAAATTTTATCTGATGCTTTTCACCAAAGTGGAGGGAAAATGGGGATTCAAATTTCTCCTAATGCTCCTAGAATATCTCATTTGCTTTATGCTGATGAAATTCTAATCTTCTCAGAAGCCAACATAAGAAAAGTAAAAAAGGTGAAGAATACTTTGACTAAATACTATAAGTGGTCTGGTTAAAAGGTGGACCACAATAAATCAGTGATTTTGTTTGGAAAGTTTGTCAATCGGAGAAGGAAGAAAGAAATAGCTAAGGTATTATGGTTTAATATTGTTAATGGATTGTGTTTTCTTGGTATAAAGATAATGTCATGGAGAATGGTTGGTTCAGATTTCTAAAAGCTTATGGAAGTTGCTTTGAACAAATTGAACACTTGAGGTAAGAATTTTATTTCTTTGGACGAAAAAATGGTGTTAATAAAATCAGCATTCTTATCTTTACCAATGTTTTTGTCTTCTCTTTCTTTGGTTCTATTGGGGACATTAAAAGATTTTGACAAAATGTGTAGAGGGTTTTTGTGGAGTAAAAATAATGGGAATGTTGGTATGCATTATGCTTCTTAGAAATTGTTATGCAAATAAATATAAAACGTTGGTCAGGATCTCTTTTTGGTTGTTTCTAAAGTGGGATCTCTTCGTGCTAAATTTTCTTGGGATTTCTTCATGAAGCCTGATTCTTTCCTCTACCGTATCTTAAGAGCTAAATATGGCACTAATTCATGGAACAATCTGGTAAAGAAAGGGAGTTCTTCAACGTGGAAAATCTTGTGCAACGGTGCAACATGTCTTAGAAATACTGTAAGATGGAGAATTTCTAATGGTAATTCCATTAATTGTTTGCATGATTCATGGATATTGGATAAAAATATTTCTAAATTTCCTACCTTTATAAATGATTTGGAAATAATAAGTTACAATCTTAGCTACTTTATCTCGGATAGAAATTGGAATGAAAATAATCTTCAATTGTTCTTTAGCAAGCGTCTAATGGAGCTTATCTTACCAACTCCTATTTATTCAGATCTAGGAGCTAATAAAACTGAACTAAAATTTAAAGTTGTAGGAAAATCTATTGCTACATTGTCTCAAGAAGCTATTATGGTTTATGGTCTAGATTGTGAACTATGGAAATGGATGAAAAAAATTAAATTTAGACCCCGTCTAGAGCTGTTTTGGTGGAGATTGTACAATGAAGCCATTCCTTCCAACTCTTTCTTGTCATATAAGAGATCTATCAACTACTGTGGATGTCCGAGAGGCTATGAGGAGGTGGAAGACACCAATCACATTGCTTGGAAGTGTGGAAAACTATAGAATATAATTGTTCTGTTAAAAAAATGGGGAATTCAAGTACCTCTATTTGCATATTTTGCTGAATGTTTAATCAAATTAGAGAGAATTTTAGGTACCGACTCTCTCATTGCTAACATTTATTGTACAACTATTTTTCTCATTTTGAAAAGTAGAAACAGGTTGGTTCAAGGAGAAAAGGAAGACACCTATGTGTCTATTGCGAAAAATACAATTTTAATGGCTTATGTTATCTTGATTATTAATATTTATTCTAACAACTAGGATGTCAACCATCGTATGCTATTTTCTTCTTGGAAATCTACACCCAGATGGATAAAGATTAATTTTGATGCTTCTCTAAGAACTAACAAATAGGAAGGTATCGAAGGAGTGTTCAGAGAATATAAAGGCAGGTTCTTACTTCCTTTTGGTGTTTAATACTTGCATTGGGATATTCAGTTGGAACTTTTGGTGGTTTGTGCTTTAAACAATGTCATTCCGGAATGGATGTTGGAAGTACAGTGTATAATTATAGATGGGGATAATTTTAATATTATCAAGATTCTTGAACAATCATTGAAGAAATTGAGGAATAAAGAAAGAATTGATGAGAATTTGGCATTCATCAAAGATTTAAATCAAGTTACTTTTAATTTTTCTTCTAGGTGTTGTAATAAATTAGCAGATTGTTGTGCTAATTTTCTTTGGGTAAAAGTTTTATTTCGAATGATCTTAGTGATTTAGATATTCCTCCATCTTTCTTGTTTATTTTTAAGGAGGAATTTGAATCTTCAGTTTTGCTTTGAGTAATTTGTAATAAGTTAATTTTCTAATGCAATGTTTCATTTTCTTTCAAAAAAATAATGGTTAATACCTGATGTGACCCATCAGATCCTTTAATCAAAGCTTTGTTATCCCGTAGACCAAGCTTCGTCAACTTTTAACTTATTTGGTACCCTTTGAATTAAGGGGATTTAAACTATCAATTTAACTAACCTCGTGAACCTTAAGTATTCTATAGGATATCAATGTGTTAATACTCTAACTTGACCATATAAATTGCTTATGTTAGCTAATTAGGCCCAAAAAAATCATATTTATCAAATTTACCCAATTGGGCCTAGTTAAACTAAGTTAATAAAAACGTTCAAATTAATCAAGAAAATTAAGTCCCAAAAATTTCTAGTGCTTTAAGCCACTTATCTTGTTAATCTAGGTCAAATCCAGCCACTATTTAATATTAATTTTGGGTTAAGCAATATTTTAATTTGATTGTCCAAGCTAAGAATAATTAACCAAATTTAGAACAAAGATTGTCCTTTCCTATGCATGATTTCCTTAAAATAGATCTCAACCATCCATATAATTAACTCATGATATGGTAGAATAATTAAGTTTACTAACCCTAGCAAAGTCCTCCATTATGGGAGATTAACAAAAGTAATATGCCAATGCCCCTCATTCCATCATAACAGAATATTTGAGCTCCAAGACCAATCATTAAGAGGTATACAACCTTCTAACAACTTTGATAACCTCTATACATATGTGTTTACCTTATTTCTACTTGAGGTCACCTAAACATTAAAAATTTAAACAATAATCAACTTACCCTATGTACGGCTCTCTGCATCACACTAACACCATGACTTCAAACATTATTCAAATCTCTCCATTTGGAGCTTCACATTTCAAATCTATTAACACTGGTTCCCTAACCTAGTGCCAAACCCATTTGACAAATTTAAGTGAGCTCAACCTAGCCCAATTGATCAAATCCATTAATTAAATTATTATGAACCTCAATTCTCCTCTAAATGTTACCATATCATTTTAGTTATATCTCCTTATATATTGAACAAGTTTCCTTAACCATCCTAGTCAAAAGTTAACTTGGATGACTCTGCCTAAAATTAGTTAAACATCACTAGTTTAGGTTAAACATCAAAATTCAATTAAACCCAATTTAGCAAAGCCTTCAAATTTAAATATCTACATTCTTTAGACCTTTCAAGACCTTGGGTGACTTTTTTGATCAAGTTGACTTGATCAACCTAATAAAGAAGTTCAATATCATGCAAAATTAGTTTATAAATTTAAACTCTAAACCCAATACTTTAAACCTAATATAGTCAACCCAAATAGCAAATAGATATACTATGGAGTCCAACATAATCAGCTTTTACCTGTTGACTAATTAACAAAGTTAACAAACTCAAATTCTTCAAGATTTTCAAATCCATATGGAAATCTCTTAAGCATACTTTTCCATCTTGATTTGAGCATTAAAATGTTTTCCATTAAATAACTAAATTCTTTAAACTAGCCTTAGCCCTTGGTTTGACCTAAAGCAAGCTTGTGGTCTCCTATTTATAAATGTGATAACCCATTACTTAAGCTTTCTAGGCCACTCCTTTGCTTCCTAACCACCTAGGACACTTGGCATTCATCTAGAAAAAGCTTTAATCTATCCTAAACTTGGAGTAACCTCTATGTCTTAGAATGCAAAAACAACCTAAAAGCTTTATTCAAGCTATACTGCCTATCTAGTTCATATTAAAAGCTTATTTTACTTCCATTTCACTCCTAAAAAATCCCTCTTAACTTCGCTAGTCTTTTAAATTCTTAAAATCCTATTAGTGAGGAGAGCTAAGGGTCACCTAAAGCCTCATTCTCTAACACTTTCAAAATTCTAATAAAGACATCCTCCAACATAGGTTCCTTGATAGAATTTATTCTTAAAGATTTAAGGATGAGAAAAACTCTTTATATATCCACAAAGATCTATTCTACAAAGGTACAATGCTAACCCTAAACATAGATCTATGGTTTAAAAAAACTTACGTAACCTAAAGAGTTATCTGGCACCCAGAGCGATTCCCTGGCAATCTAGGTTTTCCTCTTTCGTGATTTTAGTTTTGCCGTTATATCATGGATTTCTTTGTGATTTTCATTTATCTCATTCATTTTCCTCTGTTGTTTTTCATTCCATCGCTGGTTTTATGGTAGTTTTCTAGTTTTTTTTTTGCTCTCGGAGATGACTACTCCCTCGTCATATAACCTGTCAACTTCTTCTCTTGTTGAAGGGAAATTTCACTCTTTCAAAATGTGCTGGCCAGTTCTTCATAAGCTTCATCTAAGTTACATTTAATTCATTATTCTTTTAAAGGTTGTTTGGCATTTCTTTTTGACGATTTTGTAGTTGAAAAGTTGGCTGCTCATTCTTTAAAGCTTGTGGATAAATTTCTCTTCAAGCATCTAAATCTTGATGTTACACAAAAAAATTTTCTTAGCCTAACTTTTTGGGTCATTTCATATTGGCTTATTTGATCAAATGTATGTTGTTATCCAACTCTCAAACGATCTTGATTACAACTACATATTTTCTAGAAGATCATATTATATTCAAGCTTGTAAAATGAGTTTGCTCAAATGGATGTCGGATTTTGATGTTACAGAAGAAACTCCTATTACACATGTATGGATTTCCTTCCCTAATTTCAAAATTCATTTCTTTAATACTCAAATCTTATTTAGTTTGGCTTCAATTTTAGGAAGGTTGTTACAAACGGATCAAGCCACTACTTCTATTTTACAGCCCTCTATAGCTCATATTTTGGTTGAATTGGTCGTTTCTAAGAAACATCCTAATGAGATATGGATTGGGTTAGAGATGAAAGGTTCTTTGAAAATTTACTTATATTTTGTTTTTATTGCAAGATGCATGATCATGGTATTATTGATTGCATTTGGAAACATCCCTATCTTCATAAAGGGAAGGATTCATCCAAAAAAACACATGGGGTTGAGGTCAATTTGACTCATGATGGTATTAACCTAGAGGGCAATATCTCTAAACCTTCTCAAATTATCGAGGAGCCTATGCTATTAGCCGGTGATGTTCTTGAACCAAATGTTAACATTATTTTTTTGAATCATGATCAGGTAGTTAATGTTAAAACCTCTTTTATTTCATTTGTTTATTGTGAGATTAGGGTGGAACTAACCTTGCCTAATATTGCAATAAAAAGTACTATTTTTTATTTCATCTCTCCTTGTATGCTTATCAAAAATTTGTTGGATTTGAATGGTAATTTGATTTCTAACACTCCCTCTAATCCTTTGCTTTTGAATGACCAGCAAAATGAGATTGAAGTTATTACAGCCATTGAATTATCTCATAAAGGAAATAAAGGGAACGATAACATGTTTTAGGAGGGAGAACTGGTTTTGGTGGAAGATAGCCCCCCTATTGGAGATTTCTTGCAAGGCCCTACTGTGAGGAGTAATGGTAATATGATTGTTCATTACCAAGGCCTTTAATTTTAATTATTGTGCTTATTTTGTGTATGCGGCTTCTTCCAGTAACATTAGAAAATTCCTTTTGGATTAAATAAAAAATTTTCATATTATTTGCAATTTTCGTTGGCTTGTAGGTGGAGATTTTAATGCTATTACTAACCCTTCTGAAAGGATAGGAGGCTCTTCTCCTTCTTACCATTCTATGGAGGATTTTAGCAACATGAATTTGGATTGCAATTTGATCAATATTGGTTTTTTTTTTTTGGTAATAACATCACTTGGAATAGGGGTCACTTATGGCAATGTTTGGATAGTGCGATCTTTAATGATTATTAACTTCATTCTTTTAGCTCTATTTATGTGTAGCACCTTAGCAGAACTCTTTCTGATCATTCTCCTTTGCTTATTAGCCTTAATTTTAGATAATTTAATGTTTCTTCCTAATTTAGATTTCAAAACATGTGATTACTTTAAGACTCTTTTTTAGATTTTGTTCAAACCTATTTGCAAGCTACCTTACACTTGTATAATTCTAGTTTTGGTATGAGGAGACTTTGGTTTAAGTTGAAAAGTCTTAAGTGGTGGAACCATAATGTCTTTAAAAATATTTTTTTCCAATATCTTGAATGCTGAGCAATAACTTGATAATATTGAATATGCTAGTCAAGTTGATCCTTATGATGATAATATCACTATTTTAAGAAATGCTAAAGAGGTACTTTTTAAATTACAAGCTCATAAGGAGGTTTTTTTTTTGGAAATAGAAAGTTGTGGCTAAGCATCTTGTTGAAGGTGATAATAACACTAAATATTTTCATGCATCGGTTAAATAAAAATGGGATAAAAATTGTATTAATAAAATTTAGCGTGAGGATGGTTCTTTCACTGAGAATTCTGTAGAAATTACTAATTTAGTTATGCAACATTTTCAAAATCACCTCAATAAGAATTTTAGTCCTGCTCAGATTGTTAATCATTCTTTTATTCCCAGTTTTATATCCCAAGGGAATAATGAGAAAATTTTCAAACCTCCTTCTCTTGAGGAAGTTAAATATACTATTTTTTGTATGAATAATGACTCTGCTGCTGGGCCTGATGGTTTTACCACTCAGTTTTTAAAAAAACTTAGCACATTATCAGTAATGATATTTTCTCTCCTATTTTGGATTTCTTTGCTGTTAATGTTATTCCTAGGTTTTTAATTTCTACTTCTATTATTCATATTCCCAAAAATAATTTTGTTAGTACTTGGAATGATCTTAGACCTATCAGTCTTTGTACATTTATTAACAAATTAATTTCTAAAGTTCCCATGAACATCTTACTTCTATTTTACCTAAAATTATATCGCCTTCTCATAAGGGGTTTCTGACTGGGAGGTTCATTGTGGATAATATTTTATTGGCCCAAGAATTTTGCCAAGACTTTGATGTTAGAGTCAGAGGGGGCAACTTGATTTTGAAACTAGATATTGTCAAGGCCTATGACAATATTCATTGGTCCTTTATTTACCACATTTTGAATTTCTTTGGCATTAATTCACTTTTTTTTAACCTTATTAGGAATTATATTGAAGGTGTTTACTTCATTATTTTTGTGAATCGTTATAGTAATGGTTATTTTAAGTCTTTTAATGGTTTAAGATAAGGTGATCTTATTTGTCCTGTTCTCTTTATTATTGCGACTAAATTCTTATCTAGGGGCCTTACCAATCTTTTTGAGAATACTCCTAATCTTTATTTTAGAACATTGGGTGGTTTCCCATATCTCATTTATGCTTTGCTGATGATTTTATTATTTTAATAATGCTTTTGTTAATAAGATACATAAACTTATGAATTTTTTCTATCAATTTGAAAGGGTTAGTGGCTTATCTCTTAACAAAAACAAAAGTTGTTTTATTGCTTCTAAGAGAATTACCAATGACTAAATTATATCAATTAAAGATTTAACTAATTTTATGCATGGCCAGTTATCTATTAAGTATCTTAGTGTTCCACTTTTTAAAGGTAGAAAGAAAACCTTTCTTTTTGATGATCATATTTCCTCTATTCAGAATAAACTTTTATAGTGTAGGTACTCTTATCAAAAGTGTTCTTTGCTCTTTGATAGTGTATAGTTTTCATATTATTTTCCAACTCAAAAAGTAGAAGTAAGATGACAGAATAAATAGCCAAAACCTTGTCTTTGACATTCTGAATAATTCTATGATGGTTCATAGTAACTCCATAAAAAAGAGATTTTGATTATGACAAATAATGTTAATTGAATTATTAATCATTGAATGATTTTTATTTTTTCTCTTGTCTATGAGTACTAACATTTTAGGGAGATCATAAATTACTCAATATAATAAGATGACTCAAGACTGAGTAGAGTAGGATTTGGAGTCTATAACTCTGTAATATTTCTTTTATTATTATTTTTCTTTTCTTGAGTATGGCCACATATTGTATGCAAAATTGAGCAACCATACAAGCACATTGGGGGAGAGGATTTTAAAATGAAGAAATTTTTTTTATTTCGAACATATTATACGAGTTTCAATCATACTGTACAATCCCCTATGGTTCAATAGCTGTTTATGAACAAATCATACTATACGACACAGATCTTACTATATGATGTGTTTCTAATTAAAAACCCTAGCTTCCAAATTAATTTAAATAAGTTCTTAATTCATAAATTTTGAACTGATCATACTGTATGATCATATTGTATAGAACGAGGTTTTGAATACATACTTAAATTAACCCCCGTGATTAGTCAATTAAATCAAGGATTAATTACTAATTCGTGATCGTATAATAGGATGTGGTTTGTACTATATGAAATATTGAGGCTATTTTTTATCATACCGACATCGTACCGGATGATCCCTTGATTTTTGTACTAGTCATACTAGATGATGTGAACATCATGCCGGACAATGTAAAGGATTTTACATATCGTACTGTATGAAGTGGGTTATACCATATGACATACAGAGATGAGTTATCATCATCCCAACATTCATCATGTAGGAACAGAATGAATTTAATATATCATACTGGATGATTTTATATTGTATTGTATGATATTATTCAGAAAAATTGCTTGTTCATACTCCTTCGTACCAGGATGAAGGCTATTATGAACTGATTAGATTATACGATCTTGGATCATACTGTACAATAGAAATGACTATATTAAAAATTTAGGGTTGCTTGGAGCCAAATTTTGAAAATCTAAAGTTTTACCTTTCTAGAAAATGTATGAGAGAGGAACGTGACTAGATGATGATTTCTTGAGAGAGTGCTTTATGAGAAGATTTTGGGTTAGTGAGAGGAAGGTGAGGTGGGCTTTGTGAGGGAGTGTGAGGGAGATCAAATTGATGCTCCTAGCTTGTTGCACGTTGCTCCTCCTATGGCATGAGAAGATCTTTTGGGAAGCTTTCTAAGGGAGAGATCCTTCAAGGTTAGTGTCCTCTAAGGTACTCTGCCATATCCAGGAGGGAGAAAAATGAGAAGGTTTGATGCCGTTACTAGGAGGGTGACATAGCATCTGGTACTCCGCCACGCTAGGAAGGTGAAAGTGAGGTTTATAAAGGCTTCTCTTCCTTACTGTAGGGGCAAAAGGAGAATTATTATTTAGTAGTGAAATTCCTGGGGTGGAGGACTCCAGGGAAGAGACGTAGGCCAAGTGACCGGACTACTATAAATCATCTGGTGTGATTTCTCCCTTACTGCTCTTTATTTATGTTTTGCTTTAATACTTTTTTTTTAAATTACTTGGTGAAAATCATTGTCTAATTTTTTGTTGAGCAAGTTAAAATTTTACCACATATTATTGCAATCATGATTTAAGAATTTGCTTCCACATTAATTTAATTTTCTTGTTTAAAATTTTAAAACATAAAAAAATCATAAGTCTTATTTAGGATTGTTATTTTAGTGCAACAAATTTTCAATTAACTCCCACTCTTAGCGCATCTAGTACTTTCATTTAGTATTAGAGCGAGGTTTTAAACATAGATTTTTAGAAAACCTTTAAAAATTTGATCATGGATCATTTGGGTAATCATAATACTGCGGAGGGTTATTCTATAACCCATCCACCTTGTTTGATAGTATTATATTTGATTTTTGGAAAATTAGAATGTCTATTTTTTTATAGTCTATAGGCTATCGTATGTGGATGTGAAATTACTAAACGACAAAAGGGGGGGTGAATTGTAAAAATCTTTTTCTAAATAAAATTAACCCTAAATAAGAGTTCTACTTTTTTTGTTGTTTTTGAAATTTTATAAGAAAATTTTAAGCAATTTTTCTTCCACAAAATTTCACATGCAATAGATATGAAAAATTAAAACCAAGTAAAAAAATAAATAACGATAAGGAAAAAATACACCAAGAATTTTATAGTGGTTCGGTCAAAATATGACCTACGTCCACTCCCCGGAGTCCTCCACTCCGGGATTTTCACTATCAAAATAGTTCTCCTTTTGCCCCCCTTGGCAAGGCGGAGAAGCCTTTACAAACCTCCCTTTCACCAACCCGGCGTGGCGGAGTGCCAAACTCTATTTTTGCCCTCCTGGCGACGGCAGAGAACTTTCTCGTTTTTCTCCTTCCTGGAGAAGGCAGAGAACCTCGAGGTAACAGATGTAGACGAGCCTTTCCCTTGGAGATCCTCCCTCAAATCCTTCTAGGGCCACAGGAGGAGCAAGATGCAGCAAGCTTGGAGTAACCGTGTGATCTCCCTCACACCTCTTCTCCCTCACAACACTCACCTCCTCCTTCCTCTCTCAACCCTCAAGAATTTCTCTAGAGCTCTCTCCCTTGGAATCCCTCTCTAACCACGTTCACCCCCTCTGTGATTCTTACTGAAAAAGGACTTGATTGACATCTAAAACGGGCTCCAAAAACCTCTGATTTCAAAAGTAGCCGTTACTGTTCGTACAGTACGATTACACATCGTACAGTACGATTACACATCGTACAGTACGATTACACATCGTACAGTACGATTACACATCGTACAGTACGATTACACATCGTACAGTACGATTACACATCGTACAGTACGATTACACATCGTACAGTACGATTACACATCGTACAGTACGATCTTCATAAATAGACGTCGTCCTGGTACGAAGATGTACGAACAGTTCAAAAACAATTCGTACTGCATGATATAATATCGTACGGTATGATCCA
>NW_021319758.1:172957-216949 GCF_001605985.2 Dendrobium catenatum | reverse complement strand
TCTGATGACGCTTCTGTTTTCTCTTCAGGAAATTTTTGAATTGTCGGGTCATCAGTGCTATTTCATCATCCTCCTCTCCTGCTGAGCTTTCACTTTCTGAGTTGCTAGCTTTCAATGCCACCGTCCACTCCTTTTTATTTTCACCTGCATCACTTAGCCTTTGGCTCACTCCATACTCGTATGCAATGAGTGACCCAAGGAGGTTATCAATAGAATAAACATTTAAATCTTTAGACTCAGTGATAGCAGTTATCTTAGCATCATAGGAACTAGGTAGGCATCTAAGTATTTTATTCACTTTCTCAGAATTTGAAATTTCTCTACCTAATGCATGCAAGGATGTCACGATTTGGGTGAACCTATTGTACATGTCAGAAATTATTTCTCTAGGTTTCATACGGAATAATTCATAATCATGCAGTAGAATGTTAAGCCTAGACTATTTTACTTCGTTTGTTCCTTCGTATGTAATACACAGTCTATCCCAAATCTCCTTACCAGAAACACAAGTAGATACTCTCATATAGTCCTCATATTTCAATGCACAAAAAAAGCAGTTTAAGCACTTAGCATTCAGTTGGGCTAACTCCCTATCCTCATTGCTCCATTCAATAAAAGATATAGGAGTTTTTAAACCATTAACAATTTTAAACGGTGCAACATACCCATCATTTACTAACATCCACATGCGGTAATCTATAGATTGCAAAAATGTAGACATTCTAATTTTCCAGAAATCAAACGGAATGTTATCAAAAAGTAGTGGACGAGTTATTGAATAACCCTCCGTAGTGTTACGATTACCAAAATTCGACATGTTCATTTTTTTCAAAGTTTTCTAAAACACTATTTTTGAAAAACAAGCTCGGATACCAAATGAAATTACTAAACGACAAAAGGGGGGGTGAATTGTAAAAATCTTTTTCTTAATAAAGTTAACCCTAAACAAGAGTTCTATTTTTTTTTTTTTTTTTGAAATTTTATTACAAAATTTTAAGCAATTTTTCTTCCACAAAATTTCACATGCAATAGATATGAAAAATTAAAAGCAAGTAAAAAAAATAAACAACGATAAGGAAAAAAATACACCAAGAATTTTATAGTGGTTGGGTCGAAATATGACCTACGTCCACTCCCCGGAGTCCTCCACTCCGGGATTTTCAGTATCAAAATAGTTCTCCTTTTGCCCCCCTCGGCAAGGCGGAGAAGCCTTTACAAACCTCCCTTTCACCAGCCCGACGTGGCGGAGTGCCAAACTCTGTTTTCGCCCTCCTGGCGACAGCAGAGAACCTTCTTGTTTTTCTCCCTCCTGGAGAAGGCAGAGAACCTCAAGGTAATGGATGTAGACGAGCCTTTCCCTTGGAGATCCTCCCTCAAATCCTTCTAGGGCCACATGAGGAGCAAGATGCAGCAAGCTTGGAGGAACTGTGTGATCTCCCTCACACCTCTTCTCCCCCACAACGCTCACCTCCTCCTTCCTCTCTCAACCCTCAAGAATTTCTCTAGAGCTCTCTCCCTTGGAATCCCTTTCTAACCACGTTCACCCCCTCTGTGTTTCTTACTAAAAAAAGACTTTATTGACATCTAAAACTGGGCTCCAAAAACCTCTGATTTCAAAAGTAGCCGTTACTGTTCGTACTATACGATTCAACATCGTACAGTACGATATGTATAAACAGATGTCGTCCTGGTACAAAGATGTACAAACAGTTCAAAAACAATTCGTACTATATGATATAATATCGTATGGTACGATCCACAAAACACTATTCATATAGGACGATGGTCTGGACGATCAGATGTCGTCTCTGTTCATCGTATGGTACGATTGCTATCATATAGTAGGATGTGACAAAAATAAAGAGATCGTCCAGGACGATATCCGGGACGATCATACTTCGTCTCTGTTCATCGTATGGTACGATCCGGTTCATACATTACGATGTTCAAATATTAATTAGGCCTGGATTACATGCACTAATTACGAGTTAATTTAAGTAAGTATTAAAAATAGATCGTACAGTACGAACACGTTCGTACAGTACGAACGGCGCAAAATCACTTATTCAAATTAAACTATGGCTAGGGTTTTGGATCTGAACATATCGTACAGTATGAATATATTCGTACAATACGATCTATTCACAGAATCATCCATATAGCTCTGATCGTACTGTACGAATTAAAATCGTACAGTACGATCACCAGAGAAGAATTTCTATGATATTTTGCATTTAAAAACAAACTCTCCCCTTGTGTGTGTGCATGGTTGCTGTTACTCTTATGCATTTTGTGGCCAAACTCAATAAAATAAAATAAAATAAATAGAAAAATACAATGTTTGACTCATACTCCTAATCTACCCTTTCTTGAGTCTTCCTTTCGTCCAGAGTCACTTGTGATCTTCCTGAAATGTTAGTACTCAAGGACAATAGAAAATAAAATAGTATTCAATAAAAAGTTGTTCCAAAACACTCATTATTTGGCCTCATCAAAATCTCAAACTCGGGGTCATGGGTTGCAACAGGATGTTGGTTCAAGAAGGTTACATTAATCCATTTAAACTTGTGATTGGCATGAAAACTCATGAACTTTTATAAATGGAGCAATGAGGATAGAGATCTAATGCAATTAAATCCAAAGTGCTTAAATTGTTTCTTTTGTGCATAAAAATCTAATGACTACATGAGAGTATCCACCTGTGCTACTGGTAAGGAGATTTGAGATAGACTGTGTATCATGTATAAAGGAACTAGTGAGATTAAATAGTCTAGACTTAACATTTTATTGCATGATTACAAACTTTTTCATATGAAACCTAACGAAATTATATCTGACATGTACACTAGGGTCACCCAAATTGTGACATCCTACATGCATTAAGTAGACAAATTTCTAATTCTAAAAAATTTAATAAGATCCTTTGATGCTTACTGAGTTTCTATGTTGCTAAAATTACTACAATTATTGAATCCAATGATTTGAATATTTATTCTATTGAAAATTTTCTTGGGTCACTCATTACGTACTAGCAAGGAGTGAGTCAAAGGCAAAATGATGTAGAAGAGAAGTAGAAGGAGAAGATGGTGTCATTGAAAGAAAACAACTTTGAAAGTGAAAGTTCTATAGCAGATGAAGAAGATGACATAGCCTTGATGACCTGACAGTTTAAGAATTTTCTGTAAACAAAATAAAGGCGTCATCAGATTAACTATAACAAAGGTAAAAGCTCAAGAAATTCTAAAGTTTCATCTGACACAATTTATTTTGAGTGCAGAATACCAGGTCACATTCTAGTTGTTTGCCCAAACTTAAAGAGCTAAACAACTTATGAATAAGGAGACGTGAAAACAAAATATAAGAAAGGGAAGCTGAAGACACAAAATGCATTTGGGCCGACTCTTCCTTAGAATCGTCAAAAGAAGAAGATAAGGAGGTAACAAATTGGTGTATAATGGATAACAATAATCTTAATCAATCAGATCAAGATGAAGTATGTCAATATTCATAAGAAGATTTGTTGGTTATTTCTTAGAAAATCATGACTCGTATAGAAAGTTAAAGAAATTACATGTTACTCTTAATATTGAGTTTAGTAATTTACAAACTGAGCATGTTAACTTAGTTAAAAATAAATATTAATTAAATAGAGATCATAAGTCCCTACTTAATGAGTTTGATGCATTAAATAAGAGGCATATTTAATTAACTGATGCACACGAATCCTTAAAAACATCGCTTATTGAATTAGAAATGAAGTATAAGAGACTAGAGGAACTTGTATGGAAGATAGATAGCAATGAACATTGTTTAAAATTTGAAAATGCAAATCTTAAACATGCAAATGAATTTTTACAAGTCAAGATAAAAGATTTGAATGATAATAAAAAAATCCCTTTACTTGAAGAGTTTTGCAATCCATCACAATAACATGAGTCATTCAGACCTAAGAAGATGCATCACCACCCACATAGGTTAGTGAACCCTTTTTCTTGTGTTAGGAGCTTTTCTTGTGGCATACTAGATCACATAGCCCACACTTTCACCATTCACCATAGTACACACCTAGTGTGGAGACCTATATTGCATTCATCACAGTATATCATGCTTACGTCTCATTCATGCATGAATAAGGAGGAACCTAAACTCACTTGAGTTCCCAAATCTAACCATTGAATGTCTTTGTAGGGGTGCTCTCATGAAAGACCTAGTGAGAACATGTGGTACATGGATAGTGGCTACTCGAGACAAATGACTCTAGATATGAAGAAGTTTATAATTCTAGAGACCAAAATCAAAGGCAAAGTAACATTAGGAGACAACATCGCTAGGAAAGTGGTGGGTTCAGGTATGGTTGGAAATGCTAATAATTTTTTAATTGAGAATGTTTTATTAGTTGATGGTTTAAAGCATAATTTATTAAGCATTAGTCAATTATGTGACAAAGGTTTTGACATAAAATTTATTTCTAACAAATGCCTGATTAGTTTAAATAACAAACTTATATTTGAAGAAAATTGAATAAATTATGTTTATACGTTAGATCTTGATTGCACTAAAAATTCAAATTCACTTTGTTTAAAAATGATAATTAATGACTCGTGGCTATGGTTTAGGAGACTATACCATGCTAGTATGAAGACACTAAGAAATATCACTCAGAAAAACCTAGTAAGAGGTGTACCTAAGGACCATCTATGCAATGTCTCCTAACTAGGAAAACAAATAAAATCATCTTTTCATTCAATCAAGGAGGTGATTAAATCTAGGCCACTAGAAATCCTTCATATGGACTTATTTGGACACATTAACATAGCTAGCCTAGGTGGAAAGAATAATGATTTTGTAATTATAGATGATTTCACTAAATTCACTTGAGTAAGATTCTTAGCATATAAAAGTGAGTTGTTTGAGGAATTTCAGAATTTCTCCACTTGGATTCAATGAAAATTAGGATGAAAAATCTCAATAATTCATAGCGATCATGGTGGAGAGTTTCAAAATGAATTATTTGAATCATTCTATCAAGAGATAGGAATAGAACATAATTTCTCATCCCCTAGAACTGCTCAATAAAGAAGAATAGTAGAAAGAAACAATAGAACCTTGGTATACTTGTATGTCTTTGGTTGCAAGTGTTTTATCTTAATTATGGAAAATTTCCCTTAGGAAAATTTGATCCTAAGTCTGATGAGGGTGTCTTCTTAAGTTATTCATCTGTATGTAAGGCCTATAGAATCTTTAATAAGAGAACCTTAATAGTATAAAATTTCATCCATATAGTTTTGATGAATTGGATAAGCCTCTGAATATAAAATTGAAGAAGATGAAGTAGAGGTAATTCAGAGAGTAGAAACTATGACCATATGAGAAAGGATAGAACCTCAGGAAGACTTTCCTAGAGAATGGATATATTATTCTAGTCATCTTAAAGAATTAATTTTAAGAGACCCATCGGAAGGTGTGAGAACTAGACACAGACTTAGGAAGTAGGTTAGTCATTCCGTATTCATCTCTATGATAGAACCCATAAATATAGATCAAGCTTTAGGAGAAGAATTCTGGATACTAGCAATACAAGTGGAATTAAGCAAATTCATCAAGAATGATGCTTGGGAACTAGTCAAGAGACCTAAAGAGCAAAGTGTAGTTGGAACAAAATGAGTCTTTAAAAATAAGGTGAATGACTCAGGAACTATAGTAAAAAAAAGGCCAGACTAGTAGCTAAGGGGCATAACAAAAAAAAATGGGATAGACTTTGAAGAAACCATTCCCTAATAGCTAGACTATAATCCATAAGGGTGATCTTAGACTTTGCTTGCTTCAAAAGTTTTAAACTATATCAAATGGATGTAAAGTGTACTTTTCTGAATGGGGTAATCAAAGAGGGTGTCTATAGTGAGAAACCCCCCAGATTTGAGAGTTCAAAATTTCAAAACAATGTATTCAAGTTAAAAAAGGCACTGTATGGATTAAAACAAGAACCTATAGCCTGGTACGAAAGACTTAGCTCATTCTTACTAGATAGAGATTTTGTTAAGGGGAGTGTGGATACCACTCGTTTTTATAAAGGCAAAAGATGAAATTCTCATTATTCAGATTTACATACATGACATTTTGTTTAGATCTTCAGAGAAAACATTATGTGATGAATTCTCAAAAATAATGCGTAATGTGTTTGAAATGAGCATGATGGGAGAGCCTAATTATTTTCTTGACTTTAGTGTAAAATAAATGGAAAATGGAACATTTCTTAGCCAAAAAAAATATATATTAAGGATATTTTGAAGAAATATGAAATGGATAGTGCTAAGCTCATGAACCCTCCAATGAGCTCTATGATTCAACTAGACAAAGACACGAATGGAAAATCAGTAGACCAGAAAAGATATAGAGGAATAATCGAATCTCTCATCTACTTAATTGCGTAGACCGGACATAATGTTTAGTGTATTCCTCTGTGCCCATTTTCAAACTAATTTTAAGAGTCACACTTAACTATGACTAAGAGAATCCTCAGATATCTTCTAGGCACCCTGAACTTATGAATTTGTTATCCTAAACATATCACTTCCTTTGAAATCTTAGGAAACTTAGATTCTAATTTTGCAGCATGTAGGGTAGATAAAAAAGCACCTCTAGCACCTGCCAATTCATAGGACCATCTTTAGTTTCTTCATCCAGTAGGAAGAAAAATTGAGTAGCCCTCTCCACAGTCGAGGCAGAATATATTGTAGTAGGAAGTTGTGTTGCATAAGTATTATGGTTGAAACAATAACTTCCTTATCTTCGATTACCCGTAGGAATAATACCAATCATGTGTGATAACATGAGTGCAATATGAATTTCTAAAAATCCAATTCAACACTCTAGAACAAAACACATAGACATTAGACCTCACTTCATACGAGATCATGTAGCTAAAGGAGACATAGAATTACAACATATTACTACTGGAGATCAATTGGCAAACATTTTCACAAAACCACTAGCATACAAAACCTTTAGCACCTTGAGGACAAGACTTGGTGTCATAGACATTCATGTGTAATAAAAAAAACAAAAAAATAAAAAAATAAAAAACAATACAAAAATAAACCTCAACCAGTTCACAAATTAATGTAGCCAGAAGAAGCATTATATTTTAGGCATGTTCAAGGAGTTTCATTTTTAGATGAAGATTTTCTTCTCGGTATCGGAAAACATCATCACCCGCTATACATTTCTATGAATATACATAATTTTAAATTATCTTATCTTCTTATTGATCTGGGTTCATTGATCAACAACATGACTCTTAGAACTCTTGTATATCTAAAATTGTATACTAATAAACTCAGTTCTGAAATGATGATGTTTTGAAGATTCATTAAAAAGGTTATAGTGCTTTTAGTTCAATAACCCTTCTCTTAGAAATAACCAGCTTGAAAACTAAAGTGAAATTCAACACTATAAATTTTGAGGGTTCTCTTAACACTCTCTTGGTTAGACCCTAGCTCCCTAAATATACAATGGTTCCTTTCACCCTTCATCATTGTATCAAGTACTTTCACAAGAGAGAATAGTACTATATTAAATATGATATATAATCATTTATTTTATTCAAGAACTTGGTATATACAAAGAGCCTACATACTATCTGCCTAAGATGTAGAAAGTATTCTCTAGAAATTTTAAACATGTTGAAGTAAAAGAAAATGAAAAGAAAGGAAAATAACAAGAAAGAGAAAAAGATGATGAAAATGAAGGTATTCTAACCTTAAGCTTGATGTTCGCTGGAATCCTATCACTCCTTTATGAAGAGGTGGTAAAATGGCCTAATGATCTTAAGGGAGTAGCTAATGATAGAATATCTAAATAATGGAAGAAAATAAGAAAGAATAAATAGAAATAAAAGAGCATGTAATACATATTAATTTGGAATCTAGATTGAAGGATGAATTGAATGTTGTTTAGAAAAACCAATAGGTAGTAGAGTATGGAAATAGTATCAAACAAATAAATTATGAAATTTTTATAGAAGCTTATAGAGATGATAATAAGGTCCAAATTACTAGGCAAGATAATTCAAATATGTCAACAATAAAAACATTAAATAACTACATGAAAAATATAATCTTAACCTTTTTATCCTAGATTGATGTAAAAAGGTTGGAGGTGCAATCCTCTCCACTTTTAAACCTACATTCCTAAGCCAATATTTTTTATACCCTCTACCAATAAAATTATAAAAATCATTGCAATCGCTTGATGATTCATTAATAAATGAGATAATAAAACTTTCTTTAAACAGGTAATCAAATTATTTAAAGAAATTTGCTAAGCAAGGTTTAACACATTAAATTAGACTAGAGGTGAAGCCCAATAATTTGAACACCAGTGGGACATGAAACACCATAAATATGCAACAAGAGTTGGTGTTGGCTTTTCCACTCTACACTTAGTTGATGATGACAACTATTTCTCAATCATATCAAAAAATTTTGAGTCGGACGATCTCATTTTTAGAAAATATTAAATCCTATATGCACTCTACTTCGAGATTTAATATAATTTGGATTACTCTCAAATTAGGATGACCCTCCAAAAATTTAAAAGGAGATTACACATAAAAAAGATGACCTAAAATATTTAAATCTAGTCATTAAAGAAGAGTCTCATTTAATTTAAATGAGTTCATTATTGAATTAAGATGAGTCAAATAAAATGCTCAAGTAACATAAAAATTTCAAAGAATATTTTCCTTGGAGTCATGAGGAAATGTTTGAATTATCTCTAGATATAGTAGTTCACAAATTAGCAATTCAACATGAAATGGTTTTAGTAAAGTAAGCACCTTAACAAATGTGACTCCGAGTCAAATAATAAGTTATACGTAAAGTCTAGAAGCTAATCAATTTTGGCTTTATTAGGGAAGAGAAATATCCAACTTGGTTAGCCAATATTAACCCTTTAAAGAAGAAGAAATATCATATTTGTGTCTACATCGATTATAGGGACTTAAATAAAGTCTATCCTAAACATAGGTTTTTGCTTCCAAATTCAAAACTCATGGTTGATATTCCTTCCACTCTTGCAATATTTTTCTTTATGGATGGCTCATCTGGATATGACATATTTAAAATGGATCCTAAATAAAAATTCTATAGCATTTATAATGTAGATAGTTATCTACTCCTTCAAAGATGTCCCTTGGATTAAATAATACTGGAGAACCTACCAATGCACAATGATGTGGATTTTTTGCAAAATGTATCCACCAACAAGTGGAGAGTTACGTCGATAATGTAGTTGTTAAAAATCTTGAAAGAGATGATCATCTATATAACCTTATAAACATTTTTCAAAGATTATAATAATATAACTTAAAAATGAAACCACTTAAGTGTGCTTTTGATTTCAATTCAAGAAAATTTTTAGGTTACTTATTCTATCACCATGGGAATCAAATTGATCATAATAAAACAAATGTATGATTAGAGATGCCACCACAAAAAAGTCCCGCCTGAATGTGATATTTTTAAGGATGATTGGTACATCTTAGTAGAGTCAAACCAAATCTTTCAGGTAGAGGTTAACCATTTGTATAAATGTGCAAGAAAATGTTTATTTTTAGTGTGATGAAAATTGCTAAAAAGTATTTAACAAATTTTCTAGTCTTAGCTGCTCCTATTCCAACAAAGCCATTTATTTTATATTCAACAGCTTTAAGTGAATCTCTTAACATCATGTTAGCTCAAGTTAATGAGAAAGAGAAAGAGAATGCACTTTATTATATAAGTATATGTTTACTTCAACCTAAAGTAAATTATTCTCTAATCGAGAAACACTATTTGGCTATGACCTTTATTGCCCAAAATTTTATGTACTTAATATTATTTCATAAGATAAATTTAATCTCTAGAGTACATTTGTGATATTATTTATAAATCATCAGGTATTATCAAGAAGATTTGCTCAATGGTTGATGATTCTATCACAATTTGAAATTACATTCATTCTGCTACATTTTGTGAAAGGATAAAGTATTGTAAACTTTAAAGTAGCTCATATGGTGTTGGAAGATTGTCTGATAAATGATAACTTGGTAAAACAAAATATAAAATTATAAATAAATGAAAATATACTTGGGATTTCAATTTTTATGGTGCTGTCACCAGTTAATAAGGAGCATCTCATGAAACTTCCCCAAGAAAAGATAGAATCGGTATAATGTTTACAACTCCTGATAAAGGTCTAATGTATTACTCCTACCATATGTTAGAACCTTATATGAATAATAAAATTTTGTACAAGGAACTGATAAATAGGTTGGAGTTTTCAATCTTAAATAAAATCCATAAGATCTAAATCTTCAAAGATTCACAGCTGGTGATCGATCAAATATCTAGAATCTATAAAGTATTAAAGGAAAGTCTGATTCCCTATTATTAGTATATAATGCATCTTTTCAATAAATCCCAAAAGTAACTTTGTATAGGATTCCTCATGGGAGGAACTCCATGGTGGATGCTTTAGAAAAAAACTACCCAATTCTTTAGCTTATATTGAAGAAGATTGAATTGCATTAAAATATAAGGTCATAGAGCCTTATCTTCTATAGAAATTGAGTGTATCCATAGAATATCTACAACTAATGTGAAAATTATTTTTTAATAGATGATGAAATGATTAATTAGAGAAAATCCTTTATCAAATACTTGTAAGAAAATAAGCTCCCTTATGATAAATTAATAAATGATCAAATTAAAGGAATGTCACTTATGCTTTAATCAAAAACCCCATAAAGTTAATTCAATCGAAAGTGGGTATGATGTTTAAGTAAATTAGAAGCAAAGAAAATTGTAAAAGTACATATTAGATTATATGGTGTACATCACCTCAGACCAAACATGAAGATGAAAATTAAATAAATGGGATATTATTAGTTGTCAATGATAGATGATTGCATGAATGTTGCAAGCTGTTATCATCAATATAAAGTACATTATCTAGTTCTACATCAACCACCCAATATCCTATATCTGAATATTATATTATGGCCTTTTAAAGGTTATGTTATGGATATCATTGGTTTTATTTATCATCAACTTCTCAAGGTCATAGATATATATTAATAGCTACAAATTACTTCTCATAAGTTAGCAGACATTGTTCTATTGAGAGACATCAAATCACATCAAGTTCTTAACTCTTTTAAAGATCATATAGTGTATCAATTTATTGTTCCTCATCAGATTATATAAGATAATGATCTTTCATTCAGGATAACTAAAATAAATAATTTCACAATATCATAATATTGATTGGGGATATTTAACAATCATTTTTTTTTTTTGGGGGGGAGGGAAACCCATAGAGGGGCCTATGCATTAATTAAAAAAGAGGTTACAAAGACCATAAGGGGGACCTTCAGCTCACTAATGCTCAGAAGAGCTACAACAAAAAAACCAAATAAATCCTACAAGCCGATGGTCACCACAAGTAAGAGAAACAAAATGACCTAATAACAATCTAGGGTTGCTAGAAGGTAACACCCAAAAAAGGAAGCCAAAAAGATCAGAGATCAATGCCCTCTTCCTATAAAAAATTAGAAAACCATCCACAAAAGCCTTGTTCCACTGAACTTGCATAATAAGATAACTACAAACGGTAATCCATAATATCAACAGTAAAAAGGTCATAGTAAAAGTGTAATAGAATAACATATAAAACCAGTTCCATGCCCAATTAAAAAGGATAAAGATGATCTTTACAAAAACTATGAAGGAATCCTTTTTAGTCCCTTTCAAAGTAACCGCATTAGACAGAAAGGAGTAATAACAGCTATAGTAGATTTGATAGTGATCGGACTATCTGTGCATAGAGAGAATCCCATTCCAATCAAATAACATATAGACAGTCAAAATACGAAGGAAAAACCATCTAAGCAACCACGTAAGAATGCAATGCTGCAAGACAAAGCACAATCAAAACCAAGAAATTAACATATTGATACCTGTAAGGAACTGCCAGGTCTAACAGACTTGCCGATCTTAAACCCAGCCAAGATAAGACACAAAGAACAAAAGCATCACTCTGGGAAAATTGGATTTATAATAATTAATTAACCAACTAAAAAATGGGTATCCAATTGAGTGCAACAATTAGACAAAGAAGTAAATAGCATAATGAGATGATCCAAATAAGTATTAAACTGCTGAAAATTAAAAAGATCATGCTTAGAAAGGACCATACCTGCTCTCATAAAAAACTAATTAGAATCGAAAAATCCAAAATAGTTAAAGCAAAAGAAACAAAAATAGGGTAAGCATTTATCTACTTCAAACGTATGGTAAACCCAATCAATCAAGTTGAGATATGCCAACAATATGAATAGCGAGATTAGGTCCCATAAGATTCCTAAATTATATGAAATTGTAGCCAAAATTAGATAAAAAAACCAGCAATAGAATTGGCTTCTCTAGAGATGCGAGTGATAGAAAAACTGATACCCGCAAGGCACTGATTAATTGCTCTAATGGTATAAAAATATCAGGTTTTAACATTAACTTTCCCAATAATATAATGCATGACTACCATAGCATCAACTTCTATCCAAAGATTAACGATCCCTAAAGGAGAACATAATTGCACACCATAAGTTAAAGCATAAAACTCCGCCAATATGACATTACTCGCACTCGATGGGCCAGTAAAAGCAACAAGAACTTGGCCATTATGATCACAAATTAGCCCACCACAGCTAGCTTTGTTCAATTAAAAAGACCCATCCACATTAGGTTTGAAGAAAGCATTAGGGGGTTTAATCCAATTAACAATAGTATCTTTATAAAATATAGCAGTTTATATATTATTCATACCAAAAAACTAAGCAAGAGGGTGGCAATAAAAAAAGAGGCACAATTAATCAAGTTAGTCAAATATAATTGTTTAATCTTATCTTTGACCTTAATGGTAATTCTATTAGGATTCATATGTATGTTTTCATACTTCGCCTCATTCCTACTCTTCACAAGAAACCAACAAATAATAACAAGTAAAATGTTACAGATATTGTTCTTCAACAAAATAAACCAATCTTTAAAAATATTTTTAATATTATTGTAATCTTTACATATAAGGGTATTAAAGCCATTTTCAAAATAAATATGAACTTTTAGAGCAACAAACCCATTAGCAAAAATGTGATTTAAAGTTTCCAAGTGATAAAAACATTGGCATTTAGAAACCATACAGAAACCTTTCTTGCTAAGAATAGTATCTACAACATGTAATTATTGAATATTCTCCAAATAAGAATAGAGAAAGAGATGGGAATACCTTTCATCCAAATAGTAGACAAAATATGATTTTTAGGTTTAGCATCCCTAATAGAATACAATCACTCTAATCAAGTTGGAGAGGGAATTTCAAACTAAGAAAAATGATAAAATTAGGAACCTGCTCCACAAGGGAATGCACATTCCAACTATCATTATGAATAAAATCTAAAACTTTAGAAGTACTAATAAAGTGAGTATTAAGTAAATTATTAATGGAAGCACAACCTAACCAATTGTCTTAACAAAAGAATATTTCCCCTAAACCTAAACCCCACTTAATGAAGCATTCAACATCCCATTTAATGGAACACATTCTCTTCCAATTAAAGTAATTGCCTTTTTGAAATAGCAACCAAGAGGATGCTAGTCCTTGTAATATTTTAAATTCATAAACTTGGACCATAAGCTAATAATTAATCTTAAATTGAACCAAAACTTATAAGAGAACGCTAGAGCCATATCACTCTAGTTCTTAAGGCCAAGCTTACCTTCATCTTTGATGCCAGAACAATTATACCAAGAAGCCCAACTAATAACAAACCTACCCTCTTTACTACCCAAAACAAACGTTTTGAAGATTCTTTCCAACCTACTACAAATAGTCATAGTAAGATTTAAAGAATGAAAAAGATAGACAGGAATAGAACTCATCACACTTTTGATAAACATAAGTTGACCATAAAGAAGGAAAATTACAGGATCAAGTAGTCAATTTTTTCTATATAATGGAGAAAATGTCCCCAAATAGATGAGACCTCTTCTTACCCTTGATAAGCGGAGTCCCCAAATATTTAAGGGGCAGATGCTTGTGCACGAATCCATAGCCATGTTGGATAGCATTGATTCTTTGTTGAGAAATAGTCCTAGTATTAATAAAATAGCTCTTACTATGGTTAACCATTAAACCACTAGCATTTTGAAAAAGACTAAGAAATTTAAACATAATATTAAGTATTTTTCTAGAGCCGTTAGTAAAAATGATAACATCATCAACAAAACTTAAAATGGAAAATAGGGAATCCACCTCTACTATGATAATGTAACAAAGGATGTTTTTTGATTAAATCATTTAAGAATCTAGAGAAAAATTCAATACCCAAAATAAACAAAGCCGGTGAAACCTTGAGTTTTCCCATTGATAATGACAAAAAAAGAACAATGCTCATTATTGTTTTTAATGAGTTTAAGAAACTCATTATTAAAGCCACATTTTTTAAGCATCATGTAAAGGAAAGCTCAGTTAAGATTTCCATTTGCTTTGGTTATATAAATTTTTAAAATAGCATTACCTCCAAAAAATTTAGCTTCCAAGTCATGAACTAATTCCCAGGCAAGCAGGACATTATCAAAAATAGAATGACCTTTAATAAAACCCATTTTCTCTAAAGAAATAATATTAGGAAGAAGTAAATATAATACTCTTATAATTAGTTTGACAATAAGCTTATTAATGAAGGAGCAAAGGCTAAACAGATGAAAATCACTCCAAAAATTAGTAACATCATTTTTAGGATTAAGAACAATAGAAGTAGCAGTGCAAAATTAGGATAAGTAGAACCCTTGAAAAATTAAATAACAACAATAAATCCTCTTTAATAATATGCCAAGGCTTTTGAAAAAATTAAGTAGTAAACCCATCCGGGCCAACCACAGAGTCAGTGTTCATCTCTTTAATGGTAAGCCAAATATCATCTTCAGAAGGAATTTTAGTTAACATATGGTTATCCTCCTTAGTAACAATAGAATTAATAACAGAAAAATCCAAATCCAGATTCAGTGATAAGTTTTTATTAAACACATTTTTAAAGTAGTTAATACCCGAATCATTTATTAAAATAGGATCTTCTAAAGAGAGACTAGTGGGAGTAGAGATTTTATGAATATGAGTAGTGACTTTCTTATGGTTAGAAATATTGTTAAAGAACTTGGTATTTCTATCCCCCTTAACAAGAAATTTAGAAGAAGCTTTTTGTTTCCAGTAAGCTTCTTTTTTTTATCTTGAAGCTCAAATATGAAGTCTTTGACCGTCTTCAAGTAAGGAAGATTTTCATTAGAAGGATCATTTATACTTATTGTAAGCACCACTAACATGACTTTCAGCCTCAAAAAAAATGTAGAATAATTTTTTAAAAATACTTATGTTCCACCAATTAAGTTTAAATTTGAGCCTCTTAAGCTTAAGCCACAATCTAGTCATGCAAGCAATGTTATCAGAAGGGTCCAAAGGAGCATGCCAATTCTCCTTCACAATATAAAAAAAGGTATCATGGAGAATCCACATATTTTGAAATAAAAAAGGAGGACCACTATTTTAATTCAAATTAATGTTCAAAAGCATGGGAGAATGATCTTATATAGCCCTAGAAAGATGCTCAATGTGAGTATTGTGCAACTTAAAAATCCAAAAAATATTAAAAAGAATACTCGTAAGCCGTTGCCACATAGTGCCTTGATTCCACATAAAAGAATTACCAATAAAACCAATATCATGAAAATTTGAAGATAAAATCATATCATTAAATTCTTCCATAACATTGAAGTTAGGAGCATTACCACCAACCCTAATTAAATTCTTCTTCTTACCAACTTTGGTAAAATCATCATGTTCATTGTTGGCAATCTGGTTTTGATTAGGGGTTAACAATGAAACATATAAATTACCCTCAGACTTTCTTAATTTTGAGGCCACCTTTATCAATAAGATTTCTCCTTCTTCCAGCAAATTCTCCTCAAAACATGATTCCATTTTTATTTTCTTCTCATTAATATGTTATAGGGCACATTTTTCTTGGCTCACATCATTTCCATTTTTTTCTAGTTGCATAACAACATCCTTTTCCATGGATTTTGCTCCTTTCCCCTTAGATAAGCTAGCATCATTTTAATCCATTTGAAGCATAATTTGAGTTCCTTTAGTAATAGAAACTATTGGGTTAGTTCCTTGATTAACAATAGTATTATCTTTCGGTATAGTTAGTCTGATACCAATATTTTCTTGAACAAAATTAGGATTTTCTTCCGTTAAAGTTTCACTAATATACCTAATTTCCACATTGCTATTGCAAATTTGTAATCTGTATAGTGCCATCCAACTCATTGAATTCCTTCAAAATATAAGTAGCCACCTCAAGAACTTCTTTGTTTCCTTTCTTTAAGTTAGAGTGTACCACGAAATATTCATTGATTGAATGGCCATGGACTTTACAATGCGAATAGAAATCTGTAATATTTTCAAAATCCACCTTTTGCTTATAGCCATAATTCTCTGACCCAAGCCATACCTCTTTGGGTTGTTTTTTGCTGATATCCAATTCAACAAGGATCCTAGCTACTGATGGTTGAGACCTAGTAGTTGTAGCTTTATCGGTTTGAAAAGGACAACCAAAAATGGATCATAAGTGTGCAACACATGCAAGTTGAAGAAATGCAACCTCAAATTAGCAAAATATATTCAAATGGGTACTATAGGAGACTCCTCTTTTATATCAAAAAAAGAAGACCACTTAAGTAAGCGCATTTGATAATTATTTATGTAAAAAGAATGCCTACCAAAAATCTGACTATAGTCTAAATCGTTAGAAAGTTGGATACCAAACATTCCTACCATCCAACAATCCAATGGAATACACACCAGAGAGTTTCAAGTTGCCAAAAAATCCCTAATAGCTCCAAGGTTCAATCATTTTAAAGAAAACATCCCAACTAACATAAATTGATAAGGTGAATCTAATTTAAGAATATCTTCATCAGAGATCATCAAAGCTGGAACACCCTTTACCAAAGATTTTGTAAAAGAAAAACTGGCATCATTCGAGGTAGTGTCACCCGCTAAAACAACATGAAATGATCGGGATTTAGGTTTAGAAACGTTACCATAATCATTAAAAAAAACTAATCTTAGCTTCGACCTTGGCTGCAAGTGGTAAACCCCAAGAAGAGGGAACCGAAGATGATGGAGCCACCATTATCCCAGGAACCTAAAGGATTGAGGCCTTAGGACAAAAAATGATGATGAAAGGCCAGTAGAATCGAATAAGAGCAGAGAAACATCATGAACAAACAAGGAGGCTCAAGGAGAGAAACCCGATTGTGAGAAACCTGATGTGAAGAAGAGAGAGAATGTAGACTAACTAAGATAAATTGAGGATATTCCAAAATCTATTACTTACCCAAAGAAAAATGATTGGGTATGGTTTTCAACATAACCCTAGTTTAAATCCTAATGAAAACCTTAGATGATAATAAGCATCAATGGTATGAAAAGTTGGTTGAAGCATTATGAGAGTATCGAACCACATATAGAACTCCAACTAATTATATGCCTTATACTTTAATCTTTGGTGCAAAAGTTGTTATTCCTTTAGAAGTACAACTAGCTTCACCTAGGATTATAGTAAATTACAACATAACATTAAAAGTATAACTAACTTCACTAAAAAATGCTAAATTTTGATTGGAAGAGCTCAATTGTTTACAAGGGAACTGACTATAACCTCAACAAAGTCACAAGTTATATAAAGCTAGAATGATTCAAGCTCACCAAAAATTAGTTTGTCCAAGAAGTTTCCTAACATGTGCTCGGAACAAGTTCTATGAAGACCCATTTTGGCCCATCAAAAGGTAGGAAAAGAAATAAACCAATGTGGAAAGGCTCATTTGTTGTTGAGAAAGTCTACCAAGGAAGTCCTTATTAGTTGGTAGATTATAAAGGAGATCATCCCATTTTACATGTTAATGGATAGTACCTACAGAACTATTCTAATGGATGAACTATTAAAAGAAATTTTTAAATAAAAGAAACCTTAACTTTTAAGTTTCCAACACTACTTAATTTATATAAATAAATTAGGTACATAAGATGGGATTAGGTTCGAAGAATTACACTAAAACAAAATTTTCATTTTATATTGTTTGGCGGATCTTAAGAATTGATGTGATCATCTAACTGTGCAACTTCATTTAAATTTTAGTTTATTTGGAATATGATTTCTATGTATCATTTTGATCTACCTAAAAATAACTATTAGGATTAAACCCATCTTCAATATGGCATCCTATATGCTATGATAAAAATAGTCGTTAGGCATAAACATATTTTCATGGCATCCTATATACTTCATCGAGACCCCAAAAATAGCAGTTAGGAGTAAACCCATTTTTAACATAGTGTCATATGTGCTCTGACCAGAAGTAGTTGTTAGGTGTAAACTCATCTTCAATATGGTGTCCTTTATACCCAACCCAAAATAGACATAAAGATAAAACCTATCTTTAATATGATATCACATTTTCTTTATTATCATCTAAAATTATCCATTTGGTGTAAACCCATTTTTATGATATCATATAAGCTCCATTGTCACCAAATATTAGCTTTTAAGTGCAAACTAATCTTCAATATAGTATCATATATACTCTTATTGATTGAATAGTTATCCTGATCTAACCATCTAATCCTTCTTATTTTTGATAGATCTCCCATTCAAGTTCAAATCTTACTCTCTCAGATTGGCTTAAGTTTCCCTAGCTACATCCTTTATGTTTGAATTTTGGTTTATTATGTAGTTGTTCAAATCTAAATTTCCAAATCTCCTTATTTGGGATAGATCTCCCATTCAAGTTCAAATGATATTCTCTAGGATTGTTGTAAGTTCTCTTAGTGCATTCATTCCTTTTAAATTCTAATTGATAAGATAGTTATCCCTATTGTACCATTTAAATCTACTTATTTAGGAATCTATGTCACATTCATGCTCAAATCTTATACTCTATGATTGGTTAGCAGCATCCTTTTCCTTTTGAATTTCAGTTTATCATGTAGTTGTTTTGATCTAACTATATAAATCTCCTTTTTTTTTTTTTTGATAGATCTCCCATCCATGTTTAAATATTTCATTCTCAAGATTAGTATAAGTTTCCTCAATAGCATACATTATTTTGGTCTAACGTTTATTGGGGATATGATTGAAAGTATCATTCTGATCTAATCATATGAATCTGCATGTATAGGATTATTTCCTTATAAATTATCCATTTAAACTCAAACAAAAAAAATTTAAATAAATCTACACTTAAATCCAATCACTAGATAAATCTATTAGACTCAATTGATAATTTTGGTCAACACTAATATGTGTGATTTACTTTTCAAGTTCATCACACTAGTAAGGGGTCCATTTATTAATCTCATTTCTATCTAGGGTCATCTAAACATTCAAATCATAAACTACAATCAACATGCTCAATACACTACTCTCTATAATATATTATCTCCTTGACTTGAATTATTATCCAAATCTCATCATCTAGAGATTCACATATCAAATCTATAAATAAGAATTCCCTAACCTAGCGCATGACCCATTTAATCTAGTTGAGTTTACACAACCTAGCTTAATTGATCAAACCATTAATTGAACTATTATAAACCTCAATTCTCCTTTAAACTACACCAAATCATTTTAAGCATATCTCCTAATGGATTGAACATGATTAGTCAACTGTCCCATTCAATAATCTGCTTGGTTAACTTTACCTAAAATTAATCAAACTTGGCTAGTTTAGGTCAAACACCCAAATTCCATAAAACCCAATTTCACTAAACCTTCAAATTAAAATATTCTCATTATTTTTATCATTCAAGGCCATGGGAGTCCTTTTTAATCAAGTTAACCTAGTCAACCAAATCAAATTAATGCAAATCAATTTTTAAATTTAAACTCTAAACCCAATTCACTAAACCTCATACATTCAATCCAAACAACCACTAAGGACTCCATGGAGTCAACCCTTGTTATATTTAACCTATTCATAAGTTAATAAGTCAATAAAATCAAATAGGTATTAGGGACTCAATGGAATACATTACTTTTAAGCTTTTCAGACCACTCCTCTACTCCCTAGCCACTTGGTTTATATAGCATTCATCTAGGAAAACGCTTTGAGCTATCCCATCGCTTTGATTAGCCACCATAGCTCAGAATAGGGAAAACTACCAAAAAAGTTTATTCAAGTAACACTCTTAGTCTAAATCCTTTCCAAAGTTAATTTTACTTCCATTTCACTCTTCAAGAATACTTATGCATTTCCCCACTCTTTTCAAACCTTGAAAGCTTACAAGAGAGAGAAGCTCCACAAATCAAGAAAGGATTTGGAAGAGCAATTTGAAGATTTTGGGTGCTTGGATTGGAGATGGTAGAAGGTGTCCGATCATGTATGGATGACTGGAACACCAAATTCATTTTATATACCATGAGTCCAATCATATTGGATTCAAAAGGTAGATTCTCCTCCGAACGTATCTCCCCTCACAATTTTCGGCCTTTAGAATCTCCTCTTGTGATCAAAGAGGGAGGCTTATTGGCTAAACATAATCCTTTGCCGGATTTGAATAAAGGAAAAGAGGTAATGTTGGTTTCTAACAATTTACCTAAATCTCCTTTACCGATTTCTACTTTTTGAGTAAATGACAAAGCAGCTTCTTCTTCAAGGAGTAGTTTTGTTGATATTTTGAGGAATGATAAGGATATTGACTTCAATATCAATAATCCTACTTTTTCTTCAAATTTGGAGAATTCAAATGTGTGGATTAAAAAACCACACATTAAAATTACTTGGGATAAAATTCTGGAGGAGATTGAAGATCCAAATGTTGTTAAATTTGATATGGAGAAAGAAAAATCCAATATTCAAGTTTTGGATAAATCTTTGGTGGTTGAAAATTCTTGCAAAAAATATTCCTTTCTCAAAATGTGCTATTGAATTAAGAAAGCAATGGAAGAAATTTGAAAGATTCCACATAACCTTGCTTGGCCTAGATTGGCTACTTTGTTCCTTTCAGTCTCTTGAAGCCATGGAAGAAGTAATCAATGGAGGACCATGGTTTGTAGGGGGTTTTGCAATTGGGTTAGAAAAATGGTCGCCTAACTTCTCTCCTAAGTCATTGGATGGTGTATATGCTCTAATCTGGGTTTGTCTTCCTCACTGACCCCCTTACTACTGGGATGAGTCCAATATCACTAGAATTGTCTCTAGAATTGGGACTCCATTACTATTAGATGGTAATATGTTTAGGTGGGGAAGAAGATAATTTTCAAGAACATGCATTAGAGTTAATTTGAACTCTAAACTTCCTTCTGGTATATGGGTTGATAGGTTGCATGGTAGATTTTTTCAAAAGTTTGAATATGAAAATCTATCTTCACTTTGTTTTAAATGCGTGAGAATAGGGCATAATGATTCAGTTTGTCCTAATGTTGAAGAAAGCCTTTCCATCTCAAATCATACCAATATTCCTTATGGTCCTTGGATGCAAGTGAAATTCAAAAGCAATAAGAAACCAGTGAAGAATCATTTTAATTCCAAGAGTTTTTCAGCATAAGGAAAATCTAGATCTGGTTCTCTTAATAATCCAGATGGAAGCACTCAAACATTGGTAGATAGAAATGGTCTAAATGAGATGGTAGATCAAGTTGAAGATGCAGGATTCAAATGTCTAAGTGAAGAAGCTGCTGCTATATTTAAGGAAGGAGATGAAGTGGAGGTTAATCAGAATTTGAAATTCAAAAATTGCCCAGCTTGATTCTCAGGATTATGGTTTTGAAATTAATTATCTTAGTGCTTTGGCTAATGTGGATAAAATGAATGCTAGTTTGTTAGAAGTTAATAAGGAATCTGAGACTGAATTTGTGGAAATTCTTGACATTCAAAATTCAAAGTTTGAAAGTCCAAATAATACGATAGTAACTGATTCACCGGTTACTATTAAAGCTGCTCAATATTCAAAAGATAATTAGTTTTATCCAAAGGAGGTTGAAGTTCTAGAACCGGCTTTCTCTCCAAAAAACTCACATACGTTGGAGGCTAAAAAAATGGAAGTTCAAATTTCAGGTTTTTGACTTCTCTAAAGGCAACCGTATATCCTCATGATGCTGAAATTTTGGGAGCTTACCAAACAGATTTTGAAACTTCAACAACTTTGGTGGCTGATGCTAGTGTAAATGGTAATTACAATCATAATACAATCCATGATTCTTCTTCTCCACCATCAGCTATAAGTTTGAATTTCACAAAAACTATTCTTAAAAAATATAAAAACTTTTTTAAGAAGAATGTTTCCCTCGGGTCAAAGCATGTTTTATTCAAAGAACTTCAAGCATTGGGACCGGTGAAAGATCTACCTATAAGAAAGATGGCTGAACACAAAGAGAAAAACGGTTTGAAAAGTTCTTCTTCCCTTTTATCTCACTAATATGAAGAAGGATTCTATCGAGGATACCAACAAAATAGTGTTATTTTTGAAGATGGAGCTTTTGATCCTAAAGTTTGGCATTGTTTTACCAAACTTTTGGAATTTATTTTCAAATTGTAATTTTCTTTTAAGCTTTCATTTCTTTTTCCTTAGTTTAATTTGTTATTTTAAACTTTGCATAATTGTTGATGAGATCTTTACTAATTCTTATTCTCTAACTAGATGGGAACTCTGGGATACTAATCAACCCTCGAGTTGTCTTAAATTTTGGTATCCCCTACATCTCAACAGTTTCAAAATAGGAAATAGTGGATTTCATTACATTTATAATAAGTTTAAATTAACAAATTTTAGCTTTATAAGGTCCTTTTTTCTTGTTGAAAAGGGATCATTTGCTTCTTTTGCCTAGTTTGTAATAAGTTACCTTCTTTTTCATTTTAATGCAATTTATGCATTTTCTCCACAAAAAAAAAGCTTGCAAGAGAGGAGAGGTAAAGGTCACTTAAAACTTCATTCTCTAAAACTCTCTAACAACCAATCCAGACATCCTCTAGCTCTAGAAACTTCATAAAAATTATTCCTCAAGTTCTAAGAGGAGAATAAGCCATCAAATAGCCCTTGAGATTCATTCTATAAAGGTATTTTAATGCCCTAATTTTAGAACTATGGTTTGAAATAACATCCATAATATACTATATGAAGCTCTCAAAATTCATAAGATGGAAGTTTAAATGATTATAAACAATCCCTGAAAGTTTCATGAAGTTTAGTTCATTAAATAACCCATGAAAAGCAAAATAGATTTTCAACTCTATTTTGAGGAAGAAGATAAAATCTGGAATGCTCATTTTTCTTAGATGGACCATAATTTATAGGACAGAGTGTCCAATCCATCCATTTCAAATTATGGGATGGGTTATTACCCATTTGACCAAATCATGGTCATTTATTAAAAATCATGCATGATTAATGATCGAGATCAATGCTAACGCAAATAAGTAAACCAACCACCATCATTTTTAGGGATTAATCTACACATGCCATGTGAAACCTATTTCCAAGTCAATTGACCTTCCCCGCAAAATCATTGTATTGCCACACCACTGATTGTTTAAATAGGTTATTTAATGAATTCAATAGCCAAAAAAGTTCAAAAATTTTCATAAATCTATTTTTGAGACAATTTTTTCTTATAAAGGCTCTATAGAACTGGAGAGTATAGCTCTATAATTTAGAAATAAAATCAAAGTGATTACTTTAGATCTTAAAGAGTAATTTAGAACTAAATGGCAATTATTTTACCTTAATTACACTTTAAATACTTTCCTTTTGGCTCAAATATTGTTGAGAAATATTAGGTTATATTCCCACATAACATAACATTTTAGAGACATTTAAATTCCCAACTTCTCTTGAATTTTTAAGTGTTTTGATTAGATTTTGACCTAAATATTTGAAAATTCATCATGATTAATCCATAGAGAATTAAGTCATCAAAATTATGTGGATTGTTTATTCACATTTAAGGGTTAGACACAATTAATTGCAAGCCCATTAGAATACTAGAGATATTTAAAGAAAATAACTTAACTTATGGTCTAGGGAACTTACAAAACTTTATGAAATTATCCCCACATCTAATAGAGATGAAAATCAAACCTAGTAAACTTAGTGATATAATGAACCATAGGAATTAATTTCACCAAAACTTGAGCTTAATAGGTCATTAATATCACAAACCCTTAAATCATCCACTTAAAATTTTATAATGGGCAGGATCTAACCCTAAACCCTAAAGCATTAACAACACCTCCTAATGTCTCTCTACCTTCTTCGTGTGGTGGTTTCTGGCACTCCTGGCTTAGATTTTTCACTTATTCTGATTGTTCTCTATTGCTTTTCTCCCTTGTTTCCTTCTCTTGAGTTGATTTTGTTTTTTCTTTATTTTGTTATGTTGGGAGATGATGAATCCATCATCATCGAACCTATTTTCTTCCTCTCTTTTTGAGAGGAAAACATGATCTTTCAAAGATGTTCTCACATGATCTTCCTCATCATCTCTGAAACTTAATTTTGTTCATTCATCTATCAAGCATTGTCTGACACTTCTTTTTGAGGATACGGTTGTTGAATAATTAGCCGCTCCTTATGCTTTAACTTTGGTTGGTAAATTTGTTTTAAGAAGGCCTAATCTTGATGTCATTTATAAGTTTTTCATTATCCTAAAGCTCATTGGATCATTTTATGTTGGTTTACTTAATCAAAGACATGTTGCTATCCAACTAGCTAATGATCTTGACTATAGCTACATTTTTGCAAGAAGGTCATATAATATTCAAGTGTGTCAAGTATGTTTACTGAAATGGACTCCAACTTTTGACGTTAGGGAGGAAGCTCCTATTTCTCCAGTTTGGATTTCATTTTCTAATTTGAGATTGCATTTTTTTAACCATTAAATACTATTTGAGATAGCTTCTATCTTTGTGCGTCCATTACAAATTGACCAGCCTATGGCTTCAATGTCGAGGCCGTCTGTTGCTAGGTTGTTTGTTGAATTGAATGTCTCTAAGAAACATCGAAGTGACATATGGATTGGGTTAGAATTCAAGGGTTATTTCCAAAAAATTGAGTTTGATAATTTATCTATATTTTGTTCTTTCAGTAAAATGCACGGGCATGCTATGAAAGACTATTTTTGAAACACCCTCACCTTCGTACTGCTAATAATTTTGTAAAACAAATAAATGGGGTGGTGGATCACGAATCTACTGAAGCTACTTAACTTAATATGATTCCTTTGGTTCCTTTGGTGGATATTACCTCTAATCCCTCTCAACTGAATGAGGAACCGTTGGTGGGTACTAAGATAGAACCTCTTATAGTTGTTACCAATGCTATTTTTAGTAATGTAATTTTAAGTCATGATCAGGGAGTTGCTTTTAACACTTTAAATATTCCTACTATTGATTGTGAGAACATTGTGGCTCATGCTTTGCCTAATTTAGAAACTTAAAAGGATTTTAATGATGGATAATCTCTTTCTTGCAATATTAATCACAACATGTATGATTCTATTGATATTATGATATCTAATCCCTTAAATATTCTAGAATGTGTGAAGGGAACTAATGTTTACGCTCAATTGGCCTTTATTGAAGGTGGCATGAATTAGATGGCATTAGAGGATGGTGAATTTATTTTTATGAATCAATCTTCTCTGCCATCTAAATGCTTTAAAGAACCTGTTATGAGGGCTACTAATAATCTGGAGGATGATGGTATATTTACGGAGGATGAATGTCCTAATACCCTGAGTGATCAGCATAATGATAGTAAGACTCCTTCAACTTTAAATTATAATAGTGATGCTTTAACTGATACTGAGGAGATACATATTGATGCTAAATGTTATTCCATGTATGATAATGAAACAAGTTTTATTAAAGTTCATAGTAATTGTGGGAGGAAGCCAAAACACATCTCATTGCAACCTCCTAGAAATACTCACTCAAATACTTCTCATTAAGCTTTTCTTTATGTTTAGTACAATTATTTGTAATGTGAGAGGCATTGGTTGCCCATCTTCTAGAATTTTTGTTAAGAATTTATGTCATGTGCAGAACATTTCTATTCTTATTCTGCTTGAGCCGCATATCTCTTATTCTAGGTTGTTAAGCACCTCTCAATTTTTGGGTTTTAACTATACTATTTCAAATGTGGCTAACAAAATTTGGGTGTTTTGGAAAAATCCTGTTAAAATTGATGTTATTGGTGATTTCATTCAATTCTTGCATTGTAAAGTTGAGGCTTCTCATTTTCATTGCTATGCTTCTTTTGTGTATGCTGCCTCTTCCCTCTGCATTAGAAAGATGCTATGGGATCCACTTATTAATTTTCATAGTATATGTCATTTATCTTGGTTGGTTGATGGTGACTTTAATGCCATCACTTCCCCCTCTGAAAGGATTGGTGGTTCTTCTCCTTCTTATCGCTCTATGGATGATTTTAATAATATGATTTATGCTTACAATTTGATTGATATTTGGTTTGTTTGTAATAACTTTACCTGGTATAGTGGTCACTTATTGCAAAGGCTTGACCGTGTGCTCATTAATGACACTCGGCTTAATTATATTAACTTCACTAATGTGCATCATCTTAGTAGAACTTTGTCTGATCATTCTCCTTTGCTTATTACCATTAAATATAGACACTTTAACGCTTCCTCTCATTTCAGATTCCAAAATATGTGGTTACTTCATGACTCCTTTTTTGATGTTGTTCAAAATAATTGGCAAGCTCCTTTACACCCGGATAATTATATTTTTGGTATGAACAAACTTTGGTTTAAGCTTAAAAGGTTGAAATAAGTTCTGAATTGGTGGAATTATCAAACTTTCAGAAATATCTTTTCTAATATTTTACAAGCTGAATAATGTGTGAATTCTAATGAGATTTTATGTCAAAAAGACCCTACTGATGCTAATTTCACTCTTTTAAAGAAGTCGGGGTGATAACAATACCTTAGTACTTCCATGCCTTAACTAAGAGAAAAAGGATTAAAAATAGTATCAATAACATCCAAAGGGAGGATGGCTGTTATTCTAACAGCTTTATGGAGATTGCTAATTTAGCTGTGCATCATTTTCATACCCATTTCAATAAAGAATTAAATCCTATTCAAGTTATGGATCATTCTATCACCCCCAACCTTATATTCCTTGAGGATAATGATTCTCTCTCTAGGCCTCCTTTTGATAAGGTTAAAGAGACTATGTTGGGTATGAATAATTATTCTATGGAGGGGACTGATGGTTTTATGACTCTTTTCCTCAAAAAATATTGGCACATTATTCAACATGATATTTTTGCAAATATTTTCAATTTTTTTTGGTAATCCTATCTCTAAGTTTCTTATTTCTACCTCTTTAGTGCTTATTCCAAAGAACAATTTTATTCAAACATGGAATGACTTTCGTCTTTTAAGCCTTTGTACCATTTTCATAAATTGATCTCTAAAATTGTTATGAATCATCTTACTTCTATTTTGCCTAAAATTATTTTCCCTTTTTAGATGGGTATTTTGAAAGGTAGGACTATCACAGATAATATTCTTTCGGCTCAAGAATTCTATCAAAATTTGGTTATTCGTATTAGAGAGGGTAATCAGATTTTAAAACTTGATGCTTATAACAATATTGATTGGGATTTTATTTACTGTAACCTTGAACTTTTAGGTTTTAATTATTAGTTTATTGAACTTATTAAGAATTGTTTTGAGAATGTATATTTTTCTATAATTGTCAATGGTTCTAATCATGGTTTTTTTAAGTCTTCTTATGGCTTAAGGAAAGGTGATCTTATTTCTCCCACCCTTTTTATTATTACGACTAAATTTCTTTCACGGGGTCTTTATAATTTATTTGAAAATAATCCTGGTCTTTATTTTAGAACTTTGGGAGGTTTCCAGATATCCCATTTATGCTTTGTAGATGTCTTTATTATTTTTACTAATGTGACTAAGAGTTCATAAAATTATGGAGTTTTTTTTCATCTTTTTGAGATGGTTAGTGGCCTATCTTTTAATAAACATAAAATTTGTTTTATTGCTTCTTAGAGGATCTCCAATTATCGTAATTTAACTATTAAACATGCTACATGTTTTATCCATTCTAACTTGCCCATCAAGTATCTTCGTGTTCCTCTTTTCAAAGGTAGAAAGAAAACTTTTTTGTTTGAAGATCTTATTGTTTCTATCCAGAACAATCTCTTATCTTGGGACTCTAATTTTCATAGTTTTGGTGGTAAAGTAACTCAGATCAAAAGTATTCCTTGTGATTTATCTATTCATAGTTTTCAAACTATTTTTTTGACTCATGCTATTTGCAATTGGGTCCACAAGCTTATTAACAAATTCTTTTGGAAAGGTACTTCTTCTACTTCTAAAATTACTTTGGTAGCTTGGGAGAGGTGTTGTGGTGTTTTGGCTGAAGGTGGTCTTGGGTGCAAAAATTTACATGACCTTGCTAAGGCCTTTTCTTTTAAACTTCGATATAATTTACGTACTAAAGAGAATCTTTGGGCTAATTTTATGATTTCTAAGTATTATGTGGGCAAACATCTGACTAATATTTCTCCTAAGCTTGGGGGCTCTAAAATTTGGAAAAGGTTTTGCAAGGTTAAATTGGAGGTGGAGCCCTTTATCTCTTGGGGGCTTGGTGATGGTAATATCTTTTTCTGGAAAGATAGATGATTAGGAAAAAGTTTTATTGAGTCCATCTTGAATTTTACTTCTACTGCATCCATCAAAGTTAATTATTTCTTTAATGATAATTGTTGAGACTATGATAACCATTCTAATATGATTCCTGATTTCATCATCCACCATATTTTAAATCTGCCTATTAATACAGTCTTCAAAGATATTATTTTATGTGATTTATCCAAAGATGGTGGTTTTCACTTAGAGAGTGCTTGGGATTCTTTTAGAGATAAAGGCAATACTGATAATATTTTTACTAATATTTGGCATAAGAGCATTTCTTCTGTTGTTTCTATTTTTGTTTAGAGAGTTTTGCTTAGATTTATTCCTATGGATGATAATCTCATTAAAAAAGGCTTCATTTTGTCTTCCAAGGGTTTATGTTATTTTCGAATGGAAAATATGCATCATGTTTTTTTTATTTGGTCCTATTGCTATTAGAACTTGGGTTTATTTTGATGATTTGTTTCAGTTAAATTGCTTTAATGCACATCTTTCCCTTAATTCCTTACATAAGGCTTGGTTTGTTAACTCTAAAAGTCAGATTCATAATGTTATTCCTTCTCTTATTCTTTAGTTTCTTTGGTTGGAAAAGAATAACTCCTTTTTCAATGAAGTGAGGATGAACCATCACAATGTTATTCATAGGGTGAAGGATAAGGTTTTAGCTCATGTGGCTGTTCATTTGATTATTATTAAGAATTTTAAAAATTATTATTCTGTTGGCACTACTTTAGGGCTTAACTTGGAGGGTTCTCCTTCTGCTCTTAATATTATCTATTGGCACAAGCCCCTTCGTAATTTCTTTAAAGTAAATGTGGATGGTATTATTTCTAATTTATCAACTGGTTATGGTGGTGTTATTAGGGATAGTAATGGTTGTCTTATTGTTGCTTTTGCGGGCCCGGTAAAAATGGTAATTCCTTTATTGCTCTTACTATGGCAATTCTTTATGGTATTCAGTTGTGCATCCCTCTTAACATAACTAATTTGTATATTGAAGTTAATTCATGTTTTAATCTTCAACCTTCTCAAGTTATTGAGGATATGTGCTGCTCCTCGAATAACTTCTATCGTGTTAGGGAAATTAATAAGTTGATGCTATTTTTGAATTCCTCATTTCACCATATTAGAAAAGAAGGTAATTCTTGTGCATTTTGGCTTGCTACGTTGGGTTGTAGTCTTGGTTATTTTACTGATGTTATTTCCTCTACTATACCTGGTCCTCTTAGTGCCTTGCCTAACCTTGATGCGTGTGGTATTCCTTATGTTAGCTCTTAATTATTTATATTTGTGGTGGATAATTTGGATGGATCTCTCTCTCCGCCTATTTGTTAACTTGTCTATTTTATTTTTCTGGCCATCCTGGCTACACTGCTGGATTTCTGGGGTGTTCTATATTTATCTAGTTCCACTTGGTACTATTTTTATGTTGGCTAGACCATTTATAGTATGGAGGTTCTGCTTCATCTTGTTTATGTTTTTGGGAATCTATTTTATGATTATTTATGGAGGTGTTTACTTCCTATAGCTGTTAGGTTATTCATCTGGACTGGTTCTTGTCTTCTGTTGGTTGAGTTTATCTCCAGGATTTTTTATTTTTTGTGTTATTTTAGTTTCACCTACTACCACTTTTTCATTTTTTTGCTATATGCTATTGGTATTTCTATATATCTTCTTGTTTATCTTTTGTCTATATGAATTTGGACTTGAGCGATGATTTCTCTTGTTTTAATGCTGAAGGTTTGTCCCATTGTTGGTCTCCTACCATTTTTTTATGGGGTGCAGGGGTAATTGTCGTGTTTTGGCTAGGTTTTCCTCTTTTGTAGGTACAATTATTGGTTTGTTTTTTTCTTATAGGTGGTAATTATATCCTAGTGTGGTTATTTATTCTGGAATTCTGGATAACCTGAGCTTTGATCTGTCCCATTGTTGCTTTCTTACCTTTAGTTTTTGGGGAGCTGAGGGTAACCGTATATTTCAGGCTAGGGTCTCTTATTATAGTGGTAATGTGGTTGGCTGGGTTGCTTCCTACAGCTAGGTGTTGAGCTCTTGGTTGTTGATATGCCTTCTATTTCTCTGTCTGGGGTGGTCTGATGTGGTTCATTTCTTTGAAAATCTTGATAAATTGTGCTATTCTATTGGGGATCCTATGTTTTGCAAGAAGGGTTTGTCCATGGTGGTTTTGGGTGACAATGAAGGTAGGATTGACTGGCTTGTGGATTTTACTATTGAGGCTTGTTATATCAATTGTATTATAAGCTCTATAAGTCTGAACTCTAACATTGGCTTTACTTGGATCAGAATTTTCATTGGTTACTTTGTTGCTAGCTTCTGTTCATTTTATTGTTATTATTTAACATTTCTTTTTTTTCTTGTGTATCTCTTCCTTTTGCATCATTCTTCTTTGTAGGTGGAGCTTCTTTAGGCTATCTTCAACCTTTTTTGCATAAAGAATGGGCTTTACTATAATCATTCTATCTTTCAATTAGGGATGCTTGTCAATAGCATCATTAGCATGTTATTAGGCTGCCTTGTATTTTTTTATTAGTGGAGACAATTGGCTTGTAGGTTTTCTTTTGCTTTGTTTTATAGCTTGTAAGAGAATTAGTGAGTCGATGGTCTCCTATATGGACTCTTTAACTATTTTTTTATATCAATGTGTAGGCCCCTTTGTGGGTTTTAATTAAAAAAAATTAAAAATATTGGGCAAGATCTCTTCAATGTTGTTTTCTTTTGGAAAGTATGCATCATGTTTTTGTTTCGAGTCCTTTAGCTATTAAAAATTTGTGTTATTTTCATGATATTTTCAAATTAAATATTTTTAATGCAAATTTGTCTATTCATGCTCTTCTTAATGCTTGGTTTATTAACTCTAAAGGTCACATTATAAATGTTACCCCTTCCCAGATTATGTGGTTTCTTTGGTTAGAAAGGAACAATTCTATTTTTAATGGCATTATAATGGATTCTCTAAGGGTTATTAAGAATGTGAAAGATAAATTGCTCAGTTTGGTTTATGTTAACTTGTTATCTACTAAAAGTTTTAAAAATTGTTGTGATGTTGCTTCTAACTTAGATCTTAGGATGGAGGCCACTTTGCTTCAAAAAGTTCCTCGTTCTATTTCTTTGGTTAAACCTGTTGTGGGTTGTTTCAAGATGAACGTTTGTATTTTTAATGTGGTCAACAGCATGGGGTGTGGTGGTATCATTAGATATTATCATGGTAATGTCATTCTTGCCTTTAAGGGCCCTTTATTTATTTGAAATATTTATGTGGCTCTTGTTACTGTGGTCCTTTATGGGTTGAGAAGTTGAATGTCCCTTGTTATTGCTAATATTGGTATTTAGATTGAGCACTCTTATAATATTCAGCGCATTTTTAATGAGGTTGACTCAGTTTGTAACTCTGAGGTTTTTTATATTGTTAGGGACATTAAACTTATCTCTGTTTATGTTTCTCATGTGATTAAGGAAGGCAATGCTTGTGCCATTTTGCTGGCTCAATTTGGATCTAGGATTGATTGTTTCATAGACTTCATGGAAGCCAATAATCCCACTCCTTTTAAAGGTCTCTTAAGATTGGACAAAATTTACTTACCTAATGTTAGAAGTTAATTTGTTCCTTGTTTGGGTCTCTGTTATAGGTTTTTGGTCCCATTCTGATGTATATTTTTGGATTGCTAGGTTTTATCTCTATTATGGGGTCTTTCTTGTGATTATTATTGGGGTTCTTACCTCTATTTTCCCTATTATTGTGGTTTTCAGCTGCTGTTTTTTTTTTTTTTTTGGTACTTTAGGATGAGTGATGATTGTATGCTCAGCTTGATCGGTATCTATCTTGTTGAACTCCTTCCTTAGGTTCTGGTAATATAGGATTTTGCTGGTTATTATTCTGGGTTTATGGATTTCTAGTTGGGGCTGTTGTCTGGCCTGTTAGTTGGTTCTTTTATGCTAAGGTATTTCTAGGTTGTTGTTCTTGTTATGGCTGCTAGCTGGTTTCTATTTGGGATCTTGTCCCTTTCTATAGTGATTTTTGGGTGTTCAGTGGAGTTTGTTTTGGCCACCTGGGTTTGTTTCGTTGGTTTATTTTACCTTGTAGTGACTACTAGAGTTTTTTTGTTGGGCTGAAGGTTTTTCTTTGGAGCCTGGTTTGGAATTGGCTGGATTGCTTGGGTTTGACTTTTTCTGGGATTGGTTTGTTATTCCTTTGGTTGGTATTGTCCGTTTCTACCCAGTCTATTGGGGGGAGGTGGTGTTGGCTGGGGCCTTTAGGTTGGATGGAGCATCATACAGTTTTCCCTTATGATGTCTATGTAATCCATTCTTTCCTGAGCTCTTATAGCCTGAACCCCTCTTGCATCAACTGTACTTATTTTATTTTGATTAAGGTTTTTTGGTGTGTTCTGGGGTTTCTGTTTAGATGTTATGCTGTGTGGTTGGTCTGGTTATGCCTCCACTCATGGCTTGCTTTTTGGGATGGCTTAATTTATATGAGTCTTTGGAGGTGGAGCTGGTATTATTTCTCTATGGCTGTGTTTTCAAACTATAATTGTCTCTTTGTATTGCATTTCCATTTGGTTAATGGTTTTACCTCTGAGGCTAATATTTATTTTGGGAGGATTTTGGTTTTAGTTCTTTGTGGGAATAGGGTCGATTGTAATATTATACACCGGTGGTATTTTCAACTCATATCTTGTTATTTAGTTATATGCCCATTTTTTGGTGTTTGCACTCATTTTTGCAGGCAATTTTTGTGCAGGTCACTATGCTACTAATTTTTTTGACAAGAAGCTCAATCTGAATGATAGGAACTGTTGCTCTCCTTCTTTTTGGGTGTTCTTCTTATGGACCACAGAATATATCTAGGGTTTTCTGTAATTTTGTCCAGCAGGGATCTTGAGCTCTTAGGTTTTTTGTTTTTTGGCATGTAGCTCTTTTGAGCAGTAGACATCTCGAGGCTCCATTATGGACCTTATACTTTTTTCTATTAATTAATGAGTAGGCCCCTTCATGGATTTCCCATCTAAAAAAATAAAAAATATATATAAATAAATAATGGGCAAGATCTATTAAAAATAGATAACCTCTCTACACTCTAGCATCTGAGGCAAATTCTGGGCAATTCTTGGGTTCCTTCTCAAGCGCTAGTTTTTGGCCCTCCTGGCTTGGTTTCTTTGGATTTTCCGATCCATCTGTTTTGCTTTACTCATTTTGTTATCTTTCTTTCACTCTTTTTTAGGTTTTGTTGCTTTTTTGGTGCTAGGTAATGACAACTCTGTTGTTATCGAACCCGACATCTACTTCTCTTTTTAAGGGGAAAACTCAATCCTTCAAAGATGTTATGGCTGGTTCATCGTCTACTTCTCCTAAACTAAATTTTGTTCATTCTTCCTTCAAGGGTTGTCCGGCACTACTGTTTGAGGATTTGATTGTTGATCAGTTGGGCACTCCATATGCTTTGATGCTGGTGGGTAAATTTGTTTTGAGGCGACCAAATCTTGATGTTAAACCCAAATTTTTCCTTAACCAAAAGCTTTATGGATCGTTTCACATTAGCTTACTTGATCAATGACATGTTGTTATTCAACTTTTAAATGATCTTGTTTATAGCCGCAAATTTGCTAGGAGATCTTGTTATATTCAAGCGTGTCAAATGCGGTTGCTTAAATGGTCTTTGAATTTTTACGTTAGGGAGGAATCTCCTATTGCCTCGATTTGGATTTCTTTCCTAATTTGAGACTTCACTTTTTTAATCATCAAATTCTTTTTTGTATGGCCAATCGTTACAAATTGATGAAGCCACTACCTCTGTGTCGAGGCCGTCTATTGCTCAAGTGTTGGTTGAATTTGATGTCTTTAAAAAATATCCTAGTGTAATATGGATTGGGTCAGAAGTCAAGTGTTATTTCCAAAAAGTTGAATTTGAAAATTTACCAATATTTTGTTCTTTTTGTAAGATACACAGTCATGGTATGAACGATTGCTTTCAGAAGAATCCCCATCTTTATAGAGAAAAGAACTCATTGAAGCAAATGAATGGCGTGGTTGCTCAAGATGTTACTAATCCTATTCCAGTTCTTTTAGAGGGAAATACCTCTAATTCTCCCCAAATTATTGAGGAGTCATTTGTTGTAACTGTTGAGGACCCTCTTCCTACTATTGCCAAACTTGTTTCTTTGAATCATGATCAGGGAGTTATTGTTAAAATGTTTGCTATTTCATCTATTGATTGTGAGAATAATATGGTGCATACTTTGCCTAATATTGAAATACAAAATGATGCTACTGTTGAAACTACCCCAACATGTATTATTAATCAAAATGTTTCTGGTTCTGATGGTATTATGCTTTTTCATACTCTTTCTAACCCTTTAAAAGAACAGAAAGTTATGATTGGAGCTAATGTTGCTATTCAATTTCCTTTCAAAGAAGGTGAGAGGAATGACATCCCATTAGAGGAAGGTGAATTTGTTACTATGGAGCATAGCTCCCCTCTTTCTAAATGCATTGAGGATCTTATTGTGAGAGCTAATGATAATCTGGAGGATGATGGTATTTTTATGGAGGATGATTGTCCTCAACTAGTCTAAGGGACCAACAAAATGATAGTAAGACTCCTTCAACCTCTAATTATAATAGTGATGCTTTTACTCATATTGAGGATATGCATATTGCTGCTAAATGTTTTGCTATGGATGATAATGATACTAGTTTTAGTAAAGTTCATAGTAAAGAGGGAGGAAGCCAAAACATATTTCTTTGCAACCTCCTAGAAGTATTTGCTCGCATACTTCCCATTTAGTTTAATTTTATGTTTAATGCTATTAATTGGAATGTGAGGGGCAATGGTTGTCCTTCTTCTAGAATTTGTGTTAAGAATTTATGTTGTGTTCACAATATTTCTATGCTTGTGTTGCTTAAGCATCTTATTTCCTCTTCTAGGTTGTTAAGCACCCCTCTATTTTTGTGTTTTAATTATACTTTTTTGAATGTAGCTAACATGGGTTTTTTTGGAAAGATTCAGTTAAAATTGATGTTATTGATGATTTTACTCAAGTCATGCATTGTAAAGTTGAGGTTCTTAATTTTCATTCTTGTGCTTCTTTTGTGTATGCTACCTCGTCTCATTACTTTGAAAATTTCTTTGGAATCAACTTATTAATTATCATAGTATTTGTAATTTGCATTGGCTTGTTGGTGGTGATTTTAATGATGTTACTAACCCATCTGAAAGGATAGGAGGTTCCTCTCCTTCTTATCGCTCTATGGTGGATTTTAATAATATGATTCTGGATTGCAATTTAATTGATATTGCTTTTGTTGGTAATAACTTTACTTAGAATAAGGGTCACTTATGGCAAAGGTTGGATCATGTTCCCTTTAATAACTCTTGTCTTAATTCTCTTAACTCCACTAATGTGTAGCATCTTAGTAGAACTTTGTCTTATCTTTCTCCTTTTCTTATTAGCCTTAATTTTAGAAAATTTAATTCTTCTTCTCAATTCATATTCCAAAAACATGTGGCTACTTCATGACTCTTTTTTTATGTTGTTGAAAACAATTGGCAAGCTCCTTTACACCTGGATAATTCTAGTTTTAGCATGAGGACACTTTGGTTTAAGCTGAAAAGATTGAAACAAGTTTTAAATTAGTGGAACCATCATGCTTTTAGAAATCTTTTTTCTAACATTTTGCGAGCTAAACAACTTGTTAATACTATTGAGCTTTCTTGTCAAGATGACCCTTCTGATGCTAATTTCACTTTTCTAAGGAAGTCTAAAGAGGAACTTTTTAATTTCCAAGCTCATAAATAGGTCTTTTTGAAAGAAAAAGTTGATTCTAAGCACTTGATTTAAGTTAATAATATTATTAAATATTTACATTAATTGGTTAAAAGGAAAAGGGTTAAAAACAATATCAATAAAATCCAAAGGGTGGATGGTTCTATTACTAAGAATACTGTGGAGATTGTAAATTTAGCTATTCAACATTTTCAAACCTATTTCAATAAAGTTTTTAATCCTGCTCATATTTTGGATAATTCTATTATTCCTACCCTTATATTCCAAGAGGAGAATATCACTCTTTCTAGGCCTCCTTCTTTTGAGGAGGTTAAAGTGACTCTGTTGGATATGAATAGTGATTTTGTGGCTGGGCCTGATGAGTTTATCACTCTTTTCTTTCAAAAATCTTTGCACATTATTAATAATAATATTTTTGCTACTATTTTGGATTTTTTTGCTGGTAACCCTATCCCTAAGTTCTTTATTTATACTTCTATAGTGTTTATTCCCAAGAATAACTCTGTTAACACTTGAAATAACTTTGGACCTATCAATCTTTGTACCTTTTTTAACAAATTGATCTATAAAATTCTAATGAATCATCTTACTTCTATTTTACCTAGAATTATTTCTCCTTCTTAGATGGGTTTTATGAAAGGTAGGGCCATTACGGATAAAACTTTGTTCGCTCAAGAATTCTATCTAGACTTGGAAGTTAGGGTGAGAAGGGGTAATTTGATTTTGAAGCTTGATAATGCCAAGGCATATGATAATATTGATTGAAACTTTATTTACCTTAATTATTTCTTTATTATGCTTATTAAGAATTGTATTGAAGATGTCTATTTTTCTATTATTGTTAATGGTTCTAATAATGGTTTTTTCAAATCATTGCATGGCTTAAGGCAAGGTGATCCTATTTTTCCTTCTCTTTTTATTATTTCTACTAAATTTCTTTCTAAGGGTCTTACCAATTTGTTTGATAATAACCGTGGTCTTTATTTTAAGAACATTTGGAGGTTTTCCTATATCTCATTTATGCTTTGCGGATGACTTTATTGTTTTTACTAATGCGGCTATTAATATAATTCATAAACTCATGGATTTCTTTTATTAATTTGAGATAGTTAGTGGCTTATCCTTTAGCAAAATTAAAAGTTATTTTATTGCTTCTAAGAGGATTTCTAATGATCATATTTTAGTTATTAAAGATTAACTCGTTTTATGCATACTCACATGCCCATCAAATATCTTAGTGTCCCACTTTTTAATGGTAGGAGAAAAACCTTTTTGTTTTATGATCTTATTTCTTCTATCCAAAATAAACTTTTATCTTGGGATTCCAATTTCCTTAGCTTTGATGGTAGATTTACTCTTACCAAAAGTGTTCTATGTGCTTTATCGGTTTATAGTTTTCAAACTATTTTTTTAAATCAAGATGTTTGTAATAGTGTCCATAAGCTTATTAACAAATTCTTTTGGAAAGGAAATTCTACTAGCTCTAAAATTACTTGGGCTACTTGGGAGAAGTGTTGTGGCGCTTTGGCTGAATATGGTCATGGCTACAAGAATTTAAATGATCTAGTTAAGGCTTTTTCTTTTAAACTTTGGTATAATTTATGCAGTAAAGAAAGTCTTTGGACTAATTTTATGATTTCCAAGTATTGTGTTGGAAAACATCCTACTAATTATTTTTCTAAGCAAGGTGATTCTAAAGTTTAAAAAAGGCATTGCAAGGTTAACTAGGATGTGGAGCCCTTTATCTCTTGGGGGCTTGGTGAAGGAAATATTTTCTTCTGGCAAGATAGGTGGTTAGGTAAACATTCTATTAATTATATTTTAAATTCCTCCTCTACTGCTTCAGTTAAAGTTAACTCTTTTTTTAATGATAATTATTGGGACTATGAAAAGCTCTTAATATGATTCCTGGTTGCATTCTTCACTGTATTTTAAACTTACCAATCAATACTACTTTTAAATTCATTATCTTCTGTGATTTATTAAAAGATGGTGTCGTTCACTTAAAGAGTGCTTGACATACTTTTAGAGCTAAAAGAAATATTGATAATATTTTCACTTATATTTTGCATAATAGCATTCCTGCTACTATATCTATCTTTGTTTGGAGAATCTTGCATAAATTTATTTCCATGGATGATAATATCACCAAAAAAGGTTTTATTTTATCTTCTAAGTGTCAATGATGTTACCATATGGAGAGTATGCATTATGTTTTCATCTCTGGTCCTGTTGCTATTAGAACTTGGGTCTATTTTGATTATTTATTTAAGTTAAATTACATTAATGCCCATCTTTCCCTTAAATCTATGCTTAAGGCTTAGTTTATTCATTCTAAAGGCCACATCCATAATATTATTCCTTCTCTCAATCTTTAACTTCTCTTGTTGGAAAGAAATAATTCTCTTTTTAATGACGTGTGGAATAACCATTATAATGTTATTTAGAAGGTGAAGGATAAGGTTTTATCTCTTGTGGTTGTTAAACTGCTTTCCTTAAAGAATTTCAAAAACTAATATTTTATTGGGACTACTTTAGGGCTTAACATAGAGGGTGATCCTTGACGTCTCTTTTGCTCTAGCTCCTGAGCCATTTCTGAGGTGATTCTAGGTCTTCTCTGCACATGTTCATTTGGTGTCTTCCTCATTGGTTTTCTGTGGTTTTTTACTCTGATTTTTGTGTTGTTCCTTTCTACAGGTTTAATCTCAGGAGGCTTCTTATAAGGTTTATGGTTCCCTCTCTTGGTTTTGCTCCATTCTGATGGTTTTTGGTTTCCTCGTTTTGCTTTTTAGATTTTATTTTATTTTGGCTATCATTTTTTTGGTTTTGGGGGATGACAACCTCGTCGTCATCTTACCCTCCATTAGGTTCTGCTCTGAATGGCATATCTTGATCTTTTAAAGATGCTCTTATGGGTCCTTCTGCTTCATCTCCCCCCATCCAATTTATTCACTGTTGTTCAAGCACTATCCTGCTTTACTATTTGATGATTCTATCGTGGCTCAGTTAGCCACCTCTTTTGCTCATACACTTGTGGGTAAGTTTATTTTTAGACATCCTAATCTAGATGTTATCCATAATTTTTTCATGAACTTGAAGCTCTGTAACTCCTTTCACTTCGGATTACTTGACCCTTCTCATGTTATGATTCAACTGACAACAATTTGGACTACAACAAGATTTTTTTGAGGAGATCTAATTACATCCAGGCATGCCAATTGAGGCTCCTTAAATGGACTCCCGACTTTGATGTCCGTGAGGAATCACCAATTGCTCCTATTTGGGTTTCATTTCCTAATATGAAGCTTCATTTTTCAATTCTCAAGTGCTTTTTGGACTTTCTTCTATCTTTGGTAGGCCTCTGTAAAAGGATTTAGCCATGGCTTCAATTTCAAGGCCGTCCGTGTCTCGTGTTTTGGTTGAGCTTGATATTTCTAAAAAACATCCTACAGAGATATGGCTAGGTTCTGAATTGAATGGCTATTTCCAAAAGGTTAAATTTTTAAAATTTTCTATTTTTTTTCACACAGTAAGATGCACGGACATGGCTTGAGTTAATGCTTTAAATTACATCCTCACCTTAAGAAGGAAAAAGAATTGGTCAGGTCTGCTAAAGTGCAAGAAGGAAATTTGAATGTTCATTAATGCAATTTCAGGGGATATAATTTTGATGATAACAAACACTTCTATTTCTCTACGACCTAGCCTATTAATATTTCAGGTCCACAAGATCAAACTGTAATTTGAACTAGCTCAAGATTAGGTAGACTAGGTCTTATTCAGTTTGTAGTCTTTTCCTTTTCTTGAGTCAATTATAAATGATGTGGTTCCTGATGCTAAGTAACCTTGAACACACATACTTGGGATAAATTTTTTGACTGTTTTATAGTTTTCTATTTTTGCTCACATCATTCGAGATGATCCAAAAATCGGCTTAGACGATCTGTTAAAAATAGAAACCCTAATTAGGGCATCCTAGTTAAGGCACCCATCATTAAGCGCATCATCTTGGATGATTTATCATCGGCAAGGAAGATAGGTTTAAATCAAAATGAATCATCCGTAAGATCAAGATAGGTATCTTTTATTTTTGGACATCATCCTAAACGATGCAGTATAATTATGCCTAAATTAATCTAGTAATTAAGGAAAGTAATTAAGGTTTGATTGGTTGATCATATCATCCTGGATGATCACAGAATTAGTCAGGATGATCAATTGAAAAACCTTAGTTATTCTTAGATGATCAAACATTAGCCTGCTTCTATTTAGGGTGATATATTGGATGATATGTACTGAATTGAACTAATCATCTGGGACGATAGTGAGATCAGCCTGGAAAATAAAGGTATTTTTATATAGTCCCAACATCCATTCAGGGCGATGTTCTAGATTATATTCATGTTGCAGATTTGGTTACATGAATAATGGTTTTAATGATAGCAAATAATACAACAACCTTTTTTCTATTGACTTTTTATGACTCAAAGGTCGGACGGAAATCGGAATCAGCACGGAAATCAAAATCAGCTCAAGACTGGGAAGATTAGTGTTGAATCAGTCTGTAATTTTCTTTTTTCCCTTTCTTGAGTCAATTATAAATGTTTAAAGTGACTGATGTTAAGTAACCTTACACACCCACACTTGAGAGATTTAGAATTTGTGTTTTAACTCACATCGTCCCGGATGATATTTATATTGTCCTGGACGATCGAGTTCAAAATAGAAGTTCTAATCAGGATTTCTTAGTTAAGGCAGCCGTAATTAACTTATCAGCCTGGACGATACTTGTATCAGCCAGGACGATATGCTCAATACAGAAAGAAATAGCCGCCATGATCAATTTAGGTATTCTATATTTTTGGAAATCGACCAGGATGATGGTGAGATCGACCTGGACAATATGGCATAATTATGCCTAAATTGATCCGGCAATTAAGGGAAAATTAAGGATGATTGATACGATCACATCGTCTTGGACGATCGAAGGATCAGCCAGAATGATATATTCAAAAATGCTTAGTTGCTCCTGGCCGATCACGATCGGATAGCTCAAATTCAGGGCGATGCTCTAGATAATTTTCCTTTAATTTGAACTAATCATCCGGGATGATCATGAGATCGGCCTGGACGATCAAGCTAATTTTCATTCATCCAGATCATCTTCAGAGCGATGTTCTAACTGATGGTATGTGTTTTGAACTAATCGTACAGGACGATATGTGTATCATCCTAGACGATAAAGTCGCCAACTTGCAATTAATGAGATCCTTTGAAGCTCTTCTATTTAAGAGCTCTTGTTCAACATTTTAGAGATCCTTGGCTGCTATCTTGACCTGAGAAAACCTAAAAGAGAGAGAGAGAGAGGGAGAGAGAGAGAGGATCTGGTGAGGGGGAGCTTATGAGGGGGTTCATAAGGGTTGCTCCAAGCATTGTTCCACTTCTTCTTCCTAGAGTCTCTTATCCTTGGAAGGGTTCGGAGAAGTAAGTTTCAGCAAGTGATCATGGTTCTTTGCCTGCTTCAGGAGGAAGCAAAAGGAGTGGGGTTCTCTGCCTTGCCGGGGTGGAAAAAAAAAGGTTTCTTTGTAAGGGCTTCTCCGCCTAGCTGTGGGGGATAAAGGAGAGTCACGTTGGTAGTGCAAAACTAGGATGGCGCCTCCGGGGAGTGGACGTAGGTCAAGTTGACCGAACCACTATAAACCCTTGTGTTCTTTTTATTGCTTCCGCACTTTAATTTTTCGCACTTATTTTTCCGTGGTGACTTTGGATTTGTGATATTTGTTCATTTGGTTTTAAAGAATTTTTAAAATACCAATTCACCCCACTCTCCGCTTTGTTAGCCTCGAGACTAGTTCATAGGGCCTAACATCCCTAACGAACTTTCAAGTGGTATCAGAGCGGGATTCGTAAAAACTGAGTTTGAAAACTTTTTGAATTTTGATCCATGGCTAACTTTAGTAATCGTAATACAACTGAAGGATATTTTATTACACGACCTGCTTTGTTTATCCATGGCTAATTTTGATCTATGGCTAATTTTGATTCATGGATTACCTTCCTTTTGATTTTTGGAAAACTCGCATGTGTACTTTTTTGTAATCAACTAACTATCGCATGTGGATGCGTATTAAAGAAGGATATTCTCCACCATCTCGTAAAATTAACGGAATTAAAACTAAAGTTGCTTTTATTGAATGGACTACCGATGAAAGAGATTTAGCTCAATTGAATGCGAAGTGTTTGAACTATTTTTTCTATGCTTTAAAGTCTGAGGATTACATGCATGTTTCTACTTGCTCTACTGGAAAACAGATTTGGGATAAGTTGTGCATTACTTATGAAGGAATCAATGAAGTGAAACAATCTCGTTTGAATATTCTCTTTTATGACTACGAATTTTTTCGTATGAAATCTTCTGAATAAATTTCTAATATGTATACACGGTTCACACAAATTGTAACTTCTTTGCATGCCTTAGGAAAAGAACTTTTAAACTATGAAAAAGTGAACAAGATTTTGAGATGCTTGCCTTTATCTTTTGATACTAAAATCACTACAATCACTGAATCTAAGGATTTAAATACTTATTCGATTAATAACTTACTTGGCTCACTCATTGCTTACGAGCAAGGGGTGAATCAAAGAAATCTTGATGCAAGTGAGAGAAAGAAAAAGAAAACAGTGGCACTGAAGGCACACAAATCGGACTCTAACTCTTCCGGGTCTGAAAGCGATGACTTTGCCTTAATCACAAGGCAATCCAAAGCTTTCTAAGGAAGAAGCACATGTTGCGGATCTATGGCTTATGATTTTGATGATAACAAACATTATTTTTCTCTATGACTGCTTTCTACTAACATTTCAGGTCCACACGATCAGAATGCAATTTGGAACCAGCTCAAGATTGGGTAGACTAGGTATGTGTCAGTTTGTAATCTTTTTTCATTCTTGAGTCTGTTGTATTTGGCGTGGCATCTGATGATTTGTAACTTGGAAGATTTTCTGTTGTGCCCTAAAAGATTTCTATTTTTGGTAACATCGTCCGGGATGATATTTATATCGTCCTGGACGATCTGACAAAAGTAAAAACCCTAATTAGGGCATCCTCATTAAAGCAGCTGTCTTTATGCAAAACACATCGTCCTGGATAATTTTGTATCGGCCAGGACGATCGGCTCAATTCAGCAAGAATCTGCCGCCATATCTACTTAGGAAAATCTTATTTTTGGATATCGTCCTGGTATATCGGCCTGGACTATAAAATATCGTCCTGGCCGATCCAGGTCAATTTTTCAAAAATTTCTCAGGCAGTTTTAAAAAGCAATTAATGGGGATTTCGTCCAGGCCAAT